>NW_012114899.1:4685966-4692140 GCF_000951035.1 Colobus angolensis palliatus
CTTCCCAAACCTCAATTCTTGACTTCTCTGCATTCACAGGCTCAATACTATGTGGAAGCTGCTGAAGCTCATGGCTTGCAACTTCTGAAGGCAGGCCCCAACTCTATGTTGATCCCTTTCAGCCATAGCTGGAGCAGTTGTGACACAGGAAAACAAGTTCCAAGGCTGCACACAGCACGGGGATCCTGGGCGCAGCCCACAAAACCATCTTTTCTGCCCCAGGCCTCCAGGCTGGTGGTAGGGGGGTGCTGTCATGAAGACCTCTGACATACCCTGCAGACATTTGTCCCATTATCTTCAGGATTAACATACAGCTCCTGGTTACTTACGCAAATTTCTGCAGCCAGCTTGAATTTATCCTCAGAAAACGGGATTTTCTTTTCTATCAAATTATCAAGCTCTAAATTTTTTGAACTTTTATGCTATTTCCCCAATAAAACTGAATGCCTTTAACAGCACCCAAGTCACCTCTTGAATGCTTTGTTACTTAGAAATTTCTTCCACCAGATACCCTCAATCATCTCTCTCAAGTTCAAAGTTCCATAAATCTCTAGGGCAGGGGCAAAATGCTGCCAGTCTCTTTGCTAAAACACAGCAAGAATCACCTTTGCTCCAGTTACCAACAAGTTCCTCATCTCCATCTGAGACCACCTCAGCCTGAATTTCATCATTAATATCATTATCAGCATTTTGGTCAAAGTCATTCAGTAAGTCTCCAGAGAGCTCCAAACTTTCCCACATCTTCTTGTCTTCTACTGAGCCCTGTGAACTGTTCCAATCTCTGCCTGTTACCCAGTTCCAAAGTCATTTCCACATTTTTGGGTCTATTTTCAGCAACACTCAACTTCTGTTACCAATTTACTGTATTAGTTCATTTTCACACTGCTGATAAAGACATACCAGAGACTAGGCAATTTACAAAAGGAAAAGGTTTAACTGGACTTACAGTTCTACATGACTGGGGAAGTCTCACAATCATGGTGGAAGGCAAGGAAGAGCAAGTCACATCTTACATGGATGGCAGCAGGCAAAGAGAGAGAGCCCTTGTGCAGGGGAACTCCTCTTTTTGAAAATATCATCAGATCTTGTGAGACTTATTCACTATCACAATAACAGCACAGGAAAGACTTGTCCCCATTATTCAATTTCCTCCCACCTTGTCCCTCCCACAACATGTGGGAATTCAAAATGAGATTTGAGTGGTGACACAGCCAAGCCATATCATTTGTTATGAATGCTAAGACCATCTACCATCTGAAAATTAGAGAACCAGAAAAATCGGTGGTGCATTTTTGCTAGGTCCAGAGGCCTAAGAACCAGGGGAGCCACTGGTATAAGTCTCAAAATCTGAAAGCCTGAGAACTAAGCACTCTAATGTTTGATGGCAGGAGAAGATGGAAGTTCCAGTTCAAGAAGAGAGAACTCACCCTTCCTCTTTTTGTTCTATTCAGGCCCTCAATGGACTGGATAATGCTTGCCCATATTGGCGAGAGAAGATCCTCTTCACTCAGTCTTCTGATTCAAATATTAGTGTCTTTTTGAAACAATCTCTTAGACCCAGAAATAATGTTTTGCCAGCTCTTTCTATGTGCCTTAAACTAGTCATGCTGACACATAAAAGTAAGCATCACAAGCAGCATTCTCTCTTGTTTGTTTGGTTTCAATACATTGCAATGACTTTTAGTTTACATGTGGCCAGGTAAAGGGATCTGTATTTTACAGTATTAATTTTACACCAAACTAAAGCTCAAAAAATGAAGAAATAGCTGAGAATATGTCCGCAAATAAACCTGAGATTAAAGGTAATATTAATGATGTGTGCAGAAGTGAACACCAACAAAGATGGAAAAATCACTTTCCATTCCTCTGCTAAAACAGTTTAATCAGTCATGTTATTACTGACCATGGTCAAAACCATGGTGATCCAGGCAGACTGTAAATAAAGTCAGACTGACAATTTTGATGTAATTAATACAATCCTTTATAATGTTGACTTATATGTAATACAATTAATCATTTTGCATGTGATATCTGAACATTGAAACTTTAATGACTAATAAAATACATGTATAATTCGTAAATATTAAGAGTGTGTACTCTAAAATATTTTTTTAACTCATGGGATGAAGGATCAGAAAAATTACGTATTCGTTATAAAATGTAGCTATCATTAACAATGATATGGTTTCGGCTGTGGCCCCACCGAAATCTCATCTTGAATTGTAACTCCCACAGTTCCCGCATCTCATGGAAGGAACCTTGTGGCAGGTAATTGAATCATGAAAGTGGGTCTTTCCCGTACTCTTCTCGTGAAAGTGATTAGATCTCACAAGATGTGATGGTATTAAAAAGGGGAGTTTCCATTCACAAGCTCTCTTTTCTTGTTTTGCCATGTGAGACATGCCATTAAACTTCTGCCATGATGGTGAGGCCTTCCCAGCCATGTGTAACTGTAAGTCCGTTAAACGTCTTTCTTTTGTAAATTGCATAGTCTCAGGTATGTCTTTAACAGAAGCATGAAAAATGGAATAATAAACTAACATCCACACACAATCTTGCCTAAACTTACATCTTTAAGTTCAGAGCTCCACTTTATGAACCTTCTCATCTCCTTGAATTACTTGAATTAGATCTAAGATGGAAAACATTTGTTGTTTCCTAACAAGTAAAATACTCTTTTATTCCTCTCACCTTAAATCTGGGCAGGAATTGCTCTTGCTTTGACCAATATATGATGGTGGATTATTTCTACTGATTCAGTTCTGGGACCAGGCCTTCAGAAGTTTGGTAGCTTTCACTTTTGCCTTCTTAAAAGTCAGGTGCACATGCGATTAAACAGACGATTTTAAATAAATTCTATAAAGACTATTTTCTTTAAAAAATAATTTCCAAAATGTAGAAGTACAGTAAAATTAGAAGCAGCATTCTGGAGAATGGTAAGGCATGAGGAAAAATGCACCTCAGGGGTATATTTATGGTTATATAATGTTTAAAAAATCACATGTGCTCAGCTATAAGTGTTCAGTTAAAAGAACTCAGTCGTGTAGCACGAGGATGATGAAACAAAAGAAAATATAAACAAAAAATAAGAAAGCAAAAAAAGATACAAAGAAAAAATATGGACTCTTTCTGATAACTGTGAAATATGAAATACATAATAGAAGAAATTTAAGGCCCAGGAACGTTTTCATCCCTTCTCAATGTGATATATGCATTGAGGAATGGATAAAAAATATGTCTTTCTCTTCATATTTCCAATATGAGTATACTGTATACCTGGCCATGAAAGTGCTAATACTTGATAATACCTACCAGAGTTAATGAAGGTTTATTAAAAAAAAATAAACCAAGGTTTCTGGCTCTGGTATCTCCATTCTTAATGTGTGGCACCAACATTTTAGTTGCCAGAATATTAACAATATTATTATAATCATACTTTGAAAAATAAGAAAAAATACTGTTAACAATATTATAATATTTATAGTTTAGTATGTATCATACATATCATATATATGATATTTAATACATATTACTTTTCACACATTAGGTGCTCATATAAAAGTACCTAATACTACAAGCTACTGTTACAAGCTACAGTCAGCAAACTTTCTTATATTATTAGAAATAAATACATATTGTATGATATCATTATTAATGACAGTGCTGAAACAGTGCTTGATAGCTATTAGCATTTACGTTAAAAATGGTAAGACTTGATAACATAAGTAGAAGCAGAAATTTCATCTACATATATGATTAAGGGGTCCACAGATTATGCTTTTCTTTCAGAGACTTTCATGGCAGCCTCTTCCATCACAGGCCTTGAGGCTTAGGAGGAAAGGATGGTTTTGTGGGCCAGGCCCATGGCTGCACTGCCCTATGCAACCTTAGGACACTGGTCCCTGCATCCAGCCATTCCATCTCTAGCCATGCCTACATGGTCCCCAGATATATCTCAGGCCTCTGCTTCAGAGCATGCAAGCCATAAGCCTTGGCAGCTTCCATGTGATGTTAAACCTGTGGATACACAGAGGACAAGAGTTGAGGCTTGGAAGCCTCCACTTACATTTCAAAGGATGCATGGAAATGTCTGGATGTCCAGGCAGAAGTCTTCTGCAGGGGTGGAGCCCTCATGGAAGACCTCTACCAGGGCACTGTGGAAGGGAAATGTGAGGTGGGAGCCCCCACACAGAGTTCCCACTGGGGCACTGCCTAGTGGAGCTGTGAGAAGAAGGCAACTATTCTCCAGACCCCAGAATGGTAGATTCACTGATAGCTTGCACTGTGCACCTGGAAAAGCCACAAGCACTAAACACCAGCCCACAAAAGCAGACAACAGGGCTGTACTGTGCAAAGTCATAGAGACAGAAATGTGCAAGGCCTTGGGAGCCCACCCCTTGCATCTGTGTGGCCTGGATATGAGACATGAAGTCAAAGGAGATTATTTTGGAGATTTAAGATTTAATGACTGCTCTCTTGGGTTTTGGATTTCCATGGGAACTGTGGCACCTTCGCTTTGGCTGATTTCTCCTTTTTTGGAATGGATGTATTCACCCAATACCTGTATCCCCATTATATCTTGTAAGTTTTTTCAGTCTCATAGGTGGAAGGGACTTGCCTTGTGTCAGATGAGACTTTGGACTGTGGACTTCTGAGTTAATTCTGAAATCAGTTAAGACTTGGGGTACTGTTGAGAAAGGATTATTGTATTTTGCAATGTGAAAAGGACATGAGATTTCAGAGGGGCCAATGGTTTCATGATATAGCTTGGATTTGTTTCCCCACCAAAATCTCATGTTAAATTGTAATCTCCAATGTAGGAGGAGGGACCTAGTAGGAAGTGACTGAATCATGGGGGAACATTTCCCCCTTGCTCTTCTGATAACCGTGGTGACAGTGAGTGAATTCTCACAAGATCTGTTTGTTTAAAAGTGTGTAGCACCATCCTTTCTCTCTCCTGCTCTGGCTATGTAAGATGCGCCAACTTCCCCTTCACCTTCAGCCATGATTGAAAGTTTCTTGAGGCCACTTAAACCTATTTTTCTTTATAAATTACCCAGTAACAGGTAGTTCTTTATAGTGGTGCAAGAATGGACTAACAGAGAAGGGGTATTAAATATTCTCTAATGGTAGAATTTACCAGTAAAGCATCTATCTGATGCAGAATTCTCCTTTGTGGGAAGATCTTTTTGATTACTAAGTCAATCTATTTACTTGTTATCAGTCTGCCCCAATTTTTTTATTTTTTCTGAGGTCAATTTGAATAGTTTGCCCCCAGGAATTTGTACATTGCATCTAGTTTGTCTAGTTGGCATACATTGTATATAATATTCCCTTATAACATTTTTTATTCCTGTAAGCTAAATAGAAGGTCCTCTCTTTCATTCCAAGTTAGTAAATTGCATCTTATTTCTTTTATTCCTGGTCAGTCTAGCTAGAGATTTGTCAATTATGTTTATGATTTCAAAGAATTGATTTTGGCTTCATTTTTTATCTCTACTGTTTTCCTAATCCCTCTTTTATTATTTTCCACTGAAGTCTCTATTATTTCTATTGTATTTTTTTTTATTTTTTCAGAGTCACCTCCAACCTCCTCCATCACCCAGGCTGGAGTGAAATGGTGTGATCATGGCTCACTGCAGCCTTGACTTCCTGGACCCAGTGATTCTCACACCATAGCCTCCTTAGTAGCTGAGGCCACAGGTGCACACCACCAGGCTAATTTTTGTATTTTGGTAGGGATGGGGTTTCTCTATATTACTCAGACTGGTCTCAAATTCCAGAGCTCAAGCAATCCACCTACCTCAGCCCCCCAAATATTGGAAATATAGGCGTGAGCCACCACAGCTGACCTCTCTTCTGCTCTTCTTCTTTAGTTTGCTTAACCTTTTCCAATGTCTTTGTGATAAAGATTACATTGTTGATTAGAGATTAAAATACAAGTTATAATGTATTTTTATTTGTCTTAAAGTATTTTTCTGATTTTTTAAATTTCTTCCTTGAATCACTGATACAATTTAAGAATATTGTATAATTACCACACACTTGTGAATTTCCAAAGTTTCCTTCATTATTAATTTCTAATTTCATTCCATTTTTGTCAGAGAATAGAGTTTGTATTATTTCAATCATTTTCAATTTAATGATATTGGTTTTATGGCCTAACATGATCTA
>NW_012114899.1:4693758-4698817 GCF_000951035.1 Colobus angolensis palliatus
TTTTTTTCATTGACTCCTCATTTCACTCAGAGAAAAATGCAAAGTACATAAATAATATACAAGGCTCTCTAGTTTCTGCTTTCTTCTTACCTGTCACCTTTCTACTTTTACCTCACTCACTTCTTTCCAATACTTCTGGCCCCCTTGTTGTTTCTGATATCCACCTGGCAAGCTTCAGTTTTGATCTCTGCCTAGAAACTCTTCCCAGTGATGTCAACCTGAATAACTTCCTCAGCCTCTGTAAGCTTTTGTGAATAGCTTAGCTTTTGATGATGCAAGTACTGATGATACTACTTAATACTGCAACTTCTACTACAGTCCTTCTCTGCTCTTCCAATCCCATTCATATGATCGATTTTCCCCATAGCATTCACACTTTTCTACCTTTGATAATAAACCCTTATTTATTATAGTAATTGTTTATTGCCTATCTCTACTGCCAGAAAACCGGCTCCACAAAGTCAGTGATATGGCTTGCTTCAAAGTGTAGGTGATCATTTGTTGAGAAAAAGAACGCAAATAACTTTTAAAAGTGAAATAAACTTGAACACCAATGCATCTAACTGGCTCTGAGTACCATAATTCTCCAAGTCTATTCTAAACTTTCATCCTTTGGCTTTTGCACATGCTGCATTATCTATATAGATACTTTTCTCTCTTTTTCCACCTAGAAACTCCTGTCTTTCTGCTAAAATGACTCTTCCTAAGCAATTCTCATAAAATGCTTAATGCTTTCCTCCCATGAGCCTACATGTGGTTCAAACTTTATTTAGAGTGTCGTAAATATTGTATTTTAATCTATCTTTTAATTTTTTATTAATTGTTTTTTTTTAGCCACAGACTCCGTGACTAACCTAACCTAGAACATTCATCTCTCATATTTGTGTCTTTGGCATCTAGTGCAGTGATTGACATATAGTCAAGCCTTCAGTTAATGAAATAAATGATGCTTATTTCCTATTATCTATACCAAAATCTCTATGGACTTAAAATAGTTTTATGTTTATGAAAGCTTTTTACAATATAATAATATGAGATCTGCTTATGATATTTATGTCCTTATAAAGACCAAAGGCTTGAAACAGAGTTGCTAAAATTTTCTTTACAGACAGCATTTGTAAGTAGGATACAGTATAAAATTTGCAAATCTAATATCTGTTGGTTGTTGTGTATGTGTGTATGCACATAGACTTCAAGTAAGAGAACAGAAAGGGGTTGAGGGCTAATGCTAAACTGCATTAAAGTTATTTTTCAAGCACACTTCAAAAGAGGCCCCTTCTTCCTTAAAAGATATACAGCCTGTCTCACCTGCTTCTGTCTGTCTAGAGGCTATGCAAGTCAGCAACATCCATATTTTAGCAAAAGCAATCTAAGAAGAGCAGTATAATCAATTTCTCATCATTTTTGCTTTTGGTACAATCAGTAGTATATGCATAGGGATGGATTAGAATAGCTTCTGTGGAATTTTTCAAGAAAAATATTTGCCAAAGGTTCATGTATCATATTCCCTTGGATAATTATGCTCTCTTGTCCTTTTTTTATAAATGGCTCCAAAATAGCTCTTTTTAAATTCAGTCATATATTATTAGAATTATGTATAGCGTCCACCCAATGATAAAATACAAGTGGAATGTTTTTCATTTTATATTAAAACCTGGTGCTAGAGAATGCTTTCTATGGTAAGTTGATATGTAGAAAAATACCAATATGCAGGTTAATATTCTAATACTTTGAATTGTTTTGCTTTTTCCATAAAAGTTATTTATTTATCATTCTACACATTTCAGTCCAACTCATTGAGGAAGGAAATATCTTGAATTATTATTTTAAAATTTTTTTACACACAGAAGTAACAATCATGTCAAATAATAATAAAAAAATTATTTAAAATATTTCCTTGGAATTGAGAGAATGTGTTTCTATAAGATTCTAGAATGGTAACTGATAGTGTAAAATGTTAGCAGATACAAACCAACAAGGATAGAATAGAGGATTCCTGGCCTATCTGATGGCGGTTGAATATTCCGGTCCTGATCTACGGCTTGGATTGGTGGCGTAACAACAATGGGGTTCAGTTCTTCCTGAAAAAAAAAAAAAAATTAGAGAGTTTTCTTTAGCTGTATTACTAATATTTCATGAAGAGTTGAGACAGATGTTTTAGTTTGGAAATCTATACAACATCTGAGACAGTAAACTCAAGTTTCAACATTTATAATCTAATACCTTTCGCTAGTTAATTTTGAACGTTAAGAGGAAGCAAAATATCCTCAAAGTCAAAATGGTAAGACACAGTAATTATGCACATAGACATTTATATCAGTAACTACTCCTAAAAGGAAAGCAAGGAAGAATGATAATGCATTTTTAATCTTCTCTAGAGGATTTCACAAAAGAAATAGCAGGCTACCAAATAGTTTATGAAGTAATGTTTTCTCTTCTCCTTAGACAAAATTTGTAAGAATACTTGTATTCTTTCCTTGCTAAATCATTTTTTAGTTTCATATACATTAATTATATTAAAATATAAATACTTAAAGTAAATAATTTCATAAAAATAAAAGTCACATTATTGCAAATTTCATATAATTAAAATTGATTTTATATTATGCAGGTATGTACATATATTTTGCAATGGTCTATAAGAAATAATGTTTAAAATTATAACATATTTATTTAATTCAGTGTTTCCCAATTTGATGTCCAGTACTAGTCTGTTGTGCTATCAGGACTGGCAAACATTTTTCTGTAAGGGACCAGATAATAACTATCTTTAGGCTTTGCCAACCATATGGTCTATGTTGCAGCTACTGTCAACTCTGCCACTATAGCACAAAAGCCCAAGTGGGCATGGCTCTGTTGCAATAAAACATTACAAAAACAGGTGGTAAGTGATATGAGGTTACTGACCACTGTGATCATAATAGTATGCTAAAAGTACAATAATAGGTATGTTGAAAAATAATAAAAAGTTTATCAACACAGATAAACTTGGGAAATATGATATTAAATACAGTTTTGAAAACCAATGAACTGTACCGCAAATCTTTTCAGACTTAATTATGCTAATCTGCATACTGACTCTCTAAGAAAAGGATATTATTTGCTCACTTTCAAGAAACACCCGTTAACCTCTTTTTGAAATAATACCTTTAGAACACAGTTTGTGAAACACTACTTTAAGTTTTGCAGCCCTCATCCCAAATATGCCTGTGGTAATTCTAAATGGAAATAATTCTAAAGGGTAATTCTAAAGGGAAATTCTAAAGGGAAATTCCATTACATATTTGGGCTGAGGGCTGTGAAACTTAAACTACTGGTTCCCAAACACTTAGTATGTCTCAATATCTGACAACTTTACATTCTAAAAAATTACTGCTGTGTTCTCACATTATTTCTTCTGAAATGACAGAACATTGAAATATGTCATGTACTTTTATAAAAAGTCAGTAGTTTCAGTTCTCAGCAAAAATGTATAGTGATGGCATGCTAAAAAAGAGCAATGATATTAAAACATTATAATACTTAATTTTGTGCTGAAAGTATAATAAGGATAATTATTGACCAATAATTCAAACATCACAGACATTGTAGAAGTTTCTCTTGAGTTCATTATCACTAATAGGTCCTAAGCAGTATAAATGTTATCAATATTGTCCTCAAAATAAAAAGTTGTTGGTAGTAGCAACTTACTAACTCTATTCTCTCCTTTAAATGTGGAATCAGAACCATGAAAATATCAAATCAATATCAAAATTACTCAGTTAAATCCAGAAGAATATTGCTCCTCTCACACAACTCTCACTGAACTTTTCCTCCCACATTGCCCCTCTCTCTCTCTCCCTCACACACACACACACACACGCATGCACTTTCACAATAATCAATTTGCTTAGTATGCAATAACTGTATTGTTCCCTAAATGGAATAAAAAATCTGAAGTTCTTTGAAATATGTATGTCTGAACATAGGAGTTAAGAGTTGACAAGCTCTTTCTAGTCATTTCTCTGAGGAATCTGATTGCATCAGCCAAAGTCAACTTATGATTAAGCTGTATCACTCCTGGTTCATATAATTAAACCTGCACTAATTTTTCCAAAACTGAGGCTCTATTAGGATCCTGTGAAAGCATTTCAAATCTGAGGACTTTCTGCAGTTCCATTCTCATAGTCAGAAAAATATACCAATGTTTCCTAAACAATTTTTGCTATTATAAAATAAGTAATTTCTTATCTAGAAATTAAAATAAAATTGAATCTTAGCTTTTCTTTTGGAATGCTAAATGTAAGCAAATCATAATATTTGAGGATATGTTGGCTGATCACCTTCACCTATTTATTTCTATAGATTTGCTAAGCTACCTACACATAAGCAGCTTTAGCTTTGTTAATTAGTAATGTAGCATAAAATATTATTTCTATAATATACAGAGTTGTTGAAATGAGCAACAGAATTTATTTACAATGAATTGTTGTATAAGCAACATAAAAAACAAAAAATAACACATCAAACAAAACCAAGAGGAAGAGAGAAATGAAAATTAAATTCCTCATCTTACACATTTGCTTGTTAATTAAATATTATATATATATATATAGTAAGAACTGAAGAAATAAAAAGAAACAAGTAGATTATTTAGAATTATATTGATAATCAGAAGGTGAAAAACTATATCTCAGGATACTGAGCATGGAAGTGAGGGAAGATGGGATAGAAAATATTTTACATAAAGTCATTTGGTACTGTGTGACTATGTCATTACCATACCCTGTACTATTTGTTTTAACATTAATAATAAATAAATTATAGTATTGAAAATAAAAGAAAATAAACTCTCCTGATAAAGGCTTTCATAGGTTTCTGGAAATTTAAAAGAAATGGTGTGGTTTAAATAACTTATCAGAATTGACATTTTTTCTCGTCCTATAGAGACTAGCAACTTATTTTAATATATTTCTCCTTCTGCTACCATAAATGAGATTGTCAGATAATCTAGGATTAAAGGTGAAAAGAATGATTTCTTAAATATTATGTGTATGATTACCTCTCAAGTAAATTGTGC
>NW_012114899.1:4699627-4701057 GCF_000951035.1 Colobus angolensis palliatus
GATTTCGGCTCACTGCCAGCTCCGCCTCCTGGGTTCACGTCATTCTCTTGTCTCAGCCTCCTGAGTAGCTGGTACTATAGGTGCCCGCCACCATGCCCGGCTAATTTTTATATTTTTAGTAGAGACGGGGTTTCACCGTTTTGGCCAGGATGATCTGGATCTCTTGACCTCGTGATTCGCCCACCTCGGCCTCCCAAAGTGCTGGGATTACAGGCGTGAGCCACCACTTCCGGCCAATTCTTTTTCATTGAACACACCTTTATCTCTATGAAGAGAACAGAATTATTCTTGTCCATGAATTCAGGTAATGTAATCATTTACAGGATTTAGCAGATAGCAGATATTTAATGTATTTTTGCCAACTTAGCCTACTGAGCTATCCAAAGAGATCACTACTC
This sequence comes from Colobus angolensis palliatus, assembly GCF_000951035.1. NCBI lineage: Eukaryota > Metazoa > Chordata > Mammalia > Primates > Cercopithecidae > Colobus > Colobus angolensis. The sequence continues at coordinate 4,700,026 of NW_012114899.1, forward strand.
TCTAGTTAACTTTGTGATATCCACGACCCAGAAAATAGTCCATCTGTGGCTACTGCCAGATCTTCCAGAGTTCTGAAAAGGTGAGTGATTCAGTGACTTGTTTCTTCTGAAGAACAGAGTCTCTTCACATAGGTAGTAATTGCTGTTGCTTATTCTCTGTTGTCCTCATTTATCTTAGCTTTTGACTTTACTGCCTAGATTAGAGAGGAAATAGTGTATGTGTTGAAGAAATTAGAAGTCCACCCGTGGCTCACATATGCTTGGGTATCCTTTATGGAAAGTATCAAAATGTTCCTCTATTTTATTATAATTGTTACATTTATCTTTTTTACCAAAAGCTTTATTGGTCTGTGAGCAGAAAATATTTTATTTGTATTTATAACCCTCAGCCTAGTGCCTCAAAGATTTCAACAATTTTTTGTTATCAAGTCAAGAAACACAAAATGAGCCCCCCAAACCCTGGAAGGCTCTTTTATACTTTGCCTCTGAAGCAAAGCTTCCTTCTTTGCTGTCTCGTTTGTCTTCAAGAAGAGGTCATGTCTCCTGAATTCTGTTCCCGTTGATAAGCATATATTAGAAGCACACAGGATAGCAGATTTGCATTTCATTGCTGTTTGAACTGTCAAAGCTACCTTCCCTGTCTTAGTCATGGGAACACATACCTAAAGTGACTTAGGTCCATATAAAAAGATTCATACTGTGAAGTTAATCACAGAAACGATTAAACAATAACAAAAAAAGTCTTCTATAAAAATACTGTGTAATTATATGGTTATAAACCTAAAGATTATTGTATTATGAATACATGCATCCTTTCATTAGCTTTTCTGGAGACACACCTTCTCTTTTGAGCAACGTTAAAGTAACGTTTTCAAGCACAACTGTTGTATTATTCTGAGAGGATAACAGTAGGCAATTAGCATTTGATGCAAGTGAGGGTTAATTATTCCTCATACAACCTCACTACCAGATTGAAAATTAACTTTTGGTCTGAATTCTGTTTTGTATATGTGTGTGTATGTGTGTGTGTGT
>NW_012114899.1:4701395-4709460 GCF_000951035.1 Colobus angolensis palliatus
AAAAGAAAGAAAAGAAAAGAAAAGAAAATCTCAGCTTTCTAGTCTTTTAGGTGTTCAAGCCATTATCTTACATTCTTGCATAAAAGGTACATTCAAGAGAAACACTCAGATTTCAGACATTGGATATATTCACTGTTTAGCTTATATCAGGTAAACAGAAGGCATGACCCATAGAACGATAAGATTTAACCTATTATATCATTGCTAATGTTAAATGGATACATAATGCATATGATTTTCGCTCTTTCATGAATGGGTAGGATGTCTTGAAAATAATTTGAAACCAGTTCTTACTTTTAAAATGCTTCTCATTTCACCAATGAGAAATAATACCTATCATTTATACAAGTTGATAGATCAGTAAATTTTTTTAAAAAGACGTTTTGCGGACAGATTATTAAAGCTTCTAGCCTTGGTTGAGATACAGGTAATAGAAGCATTGTTAAAATGCTAAATATTCTCAGCTTGACATTTGAATGACGTCTTCATCTGAGTAATGTATACATAGTAGTACACTGAATGCGCCCAAGTATTTCAAATTAACTGAAGACATTATAATTAACTTCAAGAAACAATATATTCTGATACATCCCTGGAAATGTAATCTGAGTTCATACAAGTACATAGTTTGCTGTTTTTATAAAAGCCAAATTTGGATGTATTATATAATATTAGACTTATCATTGCTTAGCTCTTTATACTGTATTTTAATCAAGTAATAACATCATAGTATTTGGAGAAAGGATAGTCATAATAACATAGTAAAAATATGCTGCAAGTATTCCAAGACCAATAATTAAGTGATTTGAAATCTTAGTAACTATATAATTTAATACTTAAGTTATTGAATTTATTACTTAGTCCTTAATTACTTTCATAATTTTATGTGTTCTTTACATTTTAATAGGTACTTTTTCAATCTCCATTAAAGTCATTAATATTCAATTTTTACACTCCCTTTAACAGAAGATTTCTACTGCATGTAAGAAAAGTCAGTGAACATTATTATTCTCATTTCATATTACATTGTAAATGCACTATTTTCCTCAAAGCTCTTGATCATTTTCAGCCAGACTCTTGCTTTTCTTCCATGTGTTACTAACACAGAGAATTAGACCAAATCAAAACTTTTCTCACTTTCATATAGACATAAATACAATTCTATATCCCCTTTAGAGGCCCAACGACCATTTCTGTTTTCACTTTGCTTAGTTTTGCTTTTTACAAAAGTCAGAAATATCCAATTGTTTGAAAAAGTATCAGACATATTGAAACGTTTTTCCTGGTGAGATTATTGTAGAAAAGAGTAACTAACTGGGGTGAGTAGTATGGGCCAAGTCAATTACTTTGAACTTTTTGTATTGTTATGGAAGAAATACAAGTTGAACATTCACAAACATCTTTGAAACTGATATACTACATATATCAAAGTTCCTCAATTGGTTTTTGATAATTATTACACTTAGAACAGAAGGGTGAAGAACACATTTGAGATATGTATATAACTATGATTTGTGAAAATCATAACACCTCATGCCTAATCATTGGAATTTCATATCACATATTAAAACAAAAATTCACTGAGCTAACAGAAGATACCCTTGTTTTATTATTTCCATGAGCAAATTTTATGACCCTCCCAATATTATACTCTTTATTCTACCATGTATGTGTAAATTTATCTTGTATAATGTGACTGAATTTGTTTCCAAAATGTGCATTTCAGTATCCTCTCAATTGCATATTTGGATGCTTTTACTGATACTTCCCTTATTTTCAAAATATTTCCTTGAATGTCTTTGTCTTTAAAGTTTGTTTACCTGGGATTATATGTCTCCCTTGTCTATGGATCATCAAATGATTTCTAGACAGGCAATAAAAACCTTGGCTGGGGGTAACTTGGTAATTATTTTCCATGAATAAATAATAAAAGACTGTAACAAAATCTTCAAGATTGGTGACTTGTTCCACACTGTCCAAGTGACAAAGTCTCAAGCATTACTGCAATCAAGTTGGCTTTGACTATCAAAAATCGATTTCCAAATAACTCAAACTTGAGAATATGCATTTCACAGATGTTGTAAGAAGGATACATAGATCATAGAAATATGTCTTACATCCCTTTCCCGCATTCCTATCCATTTCTATAACAGCTATTCTTGTTCCTACTTCTCACATTGCCTCAGGGCTAATTCAAAATCTTCTTGTTATTCACCTCCCCTTCATTCCCATCATGTACATCAAAAATCCTCCAAAAGATTTTGAGAAGCATGACCCACTCTGGAAGTCAGAGGAAAGGAAGACATTGAGCAGACAGAGTTTGTTTTATCATGAAGATAAGGAGACAATCTTGGGAGAATTTATTTGTTCATAATTTTAGTCTCATTATATTTGTATGAATATTTCAATGATAATAATGATGTGGTTCCCATTGTGTGCTCTCATCAGATCAGGAGATGTCTGTTTTTGTGATGACTTCAATTCACTGTCAAATCACAATTCTATCCAGGACCTCCTTGCTAGCAGGGACTGTCTGAGCACTCCTTAGGGTTTTCACCTTCAATCTCTCCAGACAAGGCCTCCTCACTCCATAGGAAGGCAATAAAACAAGGACAACAAATATGAAACACATATAACAAAGTAGTCCTTTGTTATTGATTTGATTTTAGAGAAATGAAATCTGATTTTGCATTATCAGATGCAGTAGTTTGGTAAAAGAACATAAATTTTTAATTTAGATAAATGAAGCAAAGTAATATACAGTTTTCCCAAGTGGTTTTATCATTTTATATTTCTACCGAGTATATGTGTAATAAATGTGAATGTTCAAATCAATTGGAGAAAACGGATTTTTTTTTTTTTTTTTTTTTTTTTTGAGATGGAGTCTTGCTCTGTCGCCCAGGCTGGATCTCAGCTCACTGCAAGCTCCGTCTCCCAGGTTTACGCCATTCTCCTGCCTCAGCCTCCCGAGTAGCTGGGACTACAGGCGCCCGCCACCTCGTCCGGCTAGTTTTTTGTATTTTTCAGTAGAGACGGGGTTTCACCGTGTTAGCCAAGATGGTCTCGATCTCCTGACCTCGTGATCCGCCCGTCTCAGCCTCCCCAAGTGCTGGGATTACAGGCTTGAGCCACTGCGCCCGGCCAAAAATGGATTTTTTAATAAAGAATGATTAAATATTGGTTATCCATACATACTGAAAAAAATTATGATATTGACTTTACCAAATAAAGCTTTGGAAGATTGCCAAATAAGTCTTTACCAGATACATCTTTGGTCAATTGCTTATGCCAAATATATCTTTGTAGAACAAAAGTGAATATATGAGAAAAACACATGTATTAGAATTCAACATAGATGAAAATAAGAAAGGTAAATGATTACTTAAAAATATTGCAAATGCTTGCTTACAGTGATTTAAAACAAGCCCATTAATAGGAACTGTTGGAGGCATGAAGAGATATGGGCTTTTATAGCTGTGACGGAAAAAAAAAAAAAGCAGGTTAAGTTCAAGGAAAAAAAAATGAAATCTATCACCAGGTTTGACAATATGTATAGTATAGATTAAAGCATTTCAATTTGAGTTTATCTTACATAAATATTGAGAGATATGCTTGGAGATGTGTTGAGAAGGATATTCATTGTACAATATACAATTTGCTTTTTTAAAAAAATGAATTTCTTGTCCTAGTACAACCTATGAGATACCTTCATAAATCAGTATTTCACAGTCTGATGAATTATCACAGTTATAATTATAAATTCCTGGAAAAAATTGATATTTTCACCAGGTCTGACAATATGTGTAGCTTAAACTTAACGATTGCACTTTGAGCTTTATCTTACATAAATACTGAGAGAGACATATGCTCAGAGATGTGTTGACAAGAATATTCACTGCATAATATATAATGTGCTTTTAAAAATAAATTTCCTATACAAGTATAAGTTATGAGATATCTTCATAAATCATTAGGTCACAGTCTGACAAATTATTACAAAGTTATAATTCATTCATATAATCACACTGTGATCAAGAAATGGAATATTGCCAGTATTTCAGAAACCCACTTATTAAATTATCTACTCATAACTACCCCTACTTCCATCCTAGAGATGACCTGATCTGTAATATGAACGATTTGTTTTACCTGTTTTAAATTTTCTATAAATTGAATTTCGTAGTATAAAACCTTTTTATATATGGCTTTTCAATCAATTATTATGTCTTATATTATATGTATACATATAAGATTCTTGCATATAATTAAGTGCCATACTAGTATACTCATATTAATGGTTATACTATAAACCATTAGATGAATAGATTATATTTTATGTATTCATTTTTTTTCAACTGGTGATGAACTTTGTACTTCTTCTAGGGTATGCTGTGATGATAATGCTCTTGCGAACACTCTTGAGTATGTCTTCTTACTGATATGATTGCATTTGTGTTAAATATAAGAATAAAGTCGCAGAATATGTATACATTCTGATAGGCTAGCTTATTGCCAGTTTTCTAATGTGGTTGTATGGTTTATATTTTATCACAGAGTAGGAGAATTCTAAATATTTCACATCTTTACAGTTTCAATCTCTTAAGATTTTAGCAAAGGCAGCGAATATGTATTATTATCTTATATTTGCTTTAACTTGAATTTTGTTGATGATTAATGGGGTTGAACAACTGTTTGATGATCTTGGACATTTGTAAAGTACTGTTCCATATCTCTTGACTATTTTTAGTTGAATTGTCTGTTTTCCTTAATGATTCACAGGAGTTCTTTATATATTGTAATTAAGTCATTTATCATCTTAATGTTTTATAAATATCACAATTCTTATGACTTATATTTAGACCCTATTAATGTTATCTTGTCAAAGGAAAGTTTCTAATTTTAATATAGTTGTATTTATCCCTTTCTCTTTTCATATATACTTGGCTATTTCCTCTTCCTATACATATATTCTGACCATCTGAAGTATAGACAATAATTTTTCTTATCTATTTCCATAGATAAAATATTGTGCTCATCCACATCAGAATTTGTGTAAAGTGAGTTGGCTTCCCTATAACTTTCTTGAGAGCAAAGTGAAAGTCTATTTTCTTTTATCTCTGTAGGACCAGATAGTACATACGGCACATGGAGACTCAAAAACTTTGAATAAAGTGTTTCTCAGTTGTAGGTTATTTAGAGTATTTTTGAGGCTCATACACACTTGTTTTGCTCTCTGAATTTCTGTAGGACATCTAAATACAAATAATGATGTTTTTTGAGAATCTATTTATAATATCAATATCTTTGAGCTTCATAAGTTGCTGCATTTAACTGCATTTAACTAGGCCAAAATAATGTGGCCACGAGAGTGAATCATATATAAGGGCTCACAGCGCTTCATTGAGATAGCCTTTTGGGATAGTACAATAAACAATCTCACAGACATTCCGATAGAGTGAACGGTGAACTCCTATGTCCTAGAACAAAATATGTCAAGCTTGTCAATAAATAGCAATAAAGCTTTTCAGTAAGCTATTCAGTCTCTTAGAGCTTGAATTATGATTTTCAAGGTAAGATTAATAATATCTACATTGCATGATTGATGTTGGAATTCACGAAAGTATATATGTGTGTGTGCGTGTGTATATGTGTGTGTGTATATATATGTGTGTGTGTATATATGTGTGTGTGTGTGTGTGTGTGTATACCAGTAAATAACATTCTTAATATGTGGAAATTATTATAGTTTGTTTTTTAAGTTGATAATTTTAATGTTTTAAATTATGTGATCTGGGTGTCAAAATGGACTCCAAGTTATAAGATAGAGAGAGAAAACTTTTCATTTGAAACTAGAAGCTTAGTTGATACCATGCCTTACACATCTGTCTGAAAATATGATATGAATTTTGAAAGTTTATTTAGAATTCCATAGTTGATCAAATAATTGAGGAGATAAAAAGGGATTATCTATCTCTGCCATTTAACTTCAAGCCAAGTTTCAAATGAGAAACTTATGAAGTAAATTATTTAAAAATCATACTTAAAAATAAGATAGTCTATCAGAGAGTTGAATATTCACTTAAAATAGTTATCTTATTTTGATTTATTTAAAGGAAACCAGTGAAATTATTTTCTATAGACTCAGACATATCATAGTTCTATATCCAATAATAAATTCATTACCTACATTTTTATTGTAAAGAGTTGAAGTGAAATTTCTTAATGTGTTAACATTCACATGAATTATATGAATGCATTAAGCACTTGGCATGTACAAAGAACTCTACCAACTGCTCAAGCAGTAGAAAATAAATTAGATACATATTCTGGAGCTATGAAAAAGTTCACAGTATAAGGGATGGGGATTCAAAGTGCAGGTACCACAAGTTAATTTAGAAAATGTTTTGTTAGGGCATTTCTCAATATATGGTAAGAGAAAGCTGCCATAAAAAATTCTCATTGTCAAGTATTACAGGTGAATTATAAAAAACAATAACAGACAGACATTCAAGCATGTGTACTTTGATCCAAGTATCAAATGTAATACTGTTAGTGAAAAATGTTGTTCTTGTCCTGATAGGAGTGGGAAAAAAAGAATAACAAAATATAGTAGAAAGTCCTCAAGAGACATTTTGAGGATAGTTTCTAAATTTCCTTCAAAATGGAAGATTTTAATTTTCATAAACTGAGTTGCCAATGAAAAACTTCTATAGGTAAATAGGAAAAATATTTATTGTTTTGGTGATTTAAAAAATGATCCTAGAGCATCTTTAAAAGTATAGTTCAGAGAAGCAAAAATATTTATAACCCTACTACCCAATGATTATCATTTTTAATATTTAAGGTATTTTGTATCAGTATATGTTATCTATGTATTTATATTACTTGTCTAATTGTCTATATATAAATACATGTAATATTTTACCATGTTGCATATTTAATTTTGTTGACATTTTCATCCCACATTATATCATAACATTGGTCTTCATCAATAAATATGTATCAAAAACCTATTTTTGCAATAGCTTTCCAAACCCACTAATATCATAATTTATAAAATGATGTATTTTGTCTTCAGTGGTGTGTAAAAAAGTCTAACTGCATATGCTTGTCAATAGTGAGGGAGATACACATCTAGAGTGTTGCTAGTTAAGCATAAAGGTTAATTTTAAATGTCTTTGGTCACTAGCATAATTTACTTGATATGTTTGTGTTTTGCTTGTTCATTTACTTTGCCTATTTTTTTTTAAATTTTGGCATTTTAAAATTTTATTTTCATGGCATATGTGAATAGCACAGAAATCAACACTTTGTCACCAGCCTTAAAAATATTTTCAGTTTGTTGTTTGCCTTTTAGTGTTGTTTTTGACATTTAGGAGGTTGGTGTTTTTATTTACTCAAATATTTCTCTTTCCTTTTGGATTTCTAGCTAGATACTTTAAACCATCTGAAAATTATGTGAATATCAAATTATCTATTTTTTTCAAATACTATGGCTTTAACATTTTATATGTAATGTTTCAATCCATAAAGAAATTGAACAGTAAAGACTTAATACTCACCAAATTATAGTTGGAATTTTAATCTTTGTCATTTTTAACAGAAATAAAACTAGATTGAAAAACTGTATTTTTCCATTGTATCTTAAATGGACATCTTATTTATTTATTTGACACAAGGTCTGGCCCAGTTACCCAGACTTGAGTATGATGGTGCAATCTCACAACCTCCACCTCGTGGGCTCTGACCATCTTCCCACTTCAGCCTCCAGAGTAGTAGCTGGGACTACAGGTGCATGCCACCACACCCGGCTATTTTTTTATTTGTTTGTTTTAATATTTTTTGTATTATTGGTTGACCAGCCTGGTCTCGAACTCCTGAGCTCAAACAATAGGCCCACCTCGGCCTCTCAAAGTGCTGGGATTACAGGCATGAGTGACTGCACCCAGTCTATAAAATGTAATCGCATTGCAAAACCAAGTGATGCCATGCTTCTATAATATGCTCTTTTTTTTTTTTTTTTTTTTTTTTTTTTTTGGTTAAAGTGCCTGTTTAAATCTACCCA
>NW_012114899.1:4709537-4711477 GCF_000951035.1 Colobus angolensis palliatus
CATCTAATTTTTTTTTTTTTTTTTTTTTTTTTTTTTGAGATCAAGTTTCTCTCTGTCGCCCAAGCTGAAGTGCAGTGGTGCGATCTTGGCTCACTGCAAGCTCCACCTCCCGGGTTCACGCCATTCTCTTATTGGTTTAATTATTTCTTTTTCTTCAACAGTCAGTTGATAGATGACTTTGAGTACTTTTATTCTGAAGAATATATGAATCCTTTTATGTATGAGAATGTTAATTGTTTCATTCTTAAATAAAAATTTGATTGAATTTTAGGTTCTCTATTTACAACCTTTTTCTTCCAATGCATTGCAAGTTCTACCTAATCTTTGGTTTCTTTATGCTTTCTTTTTTAAGCGTCTGGTAGAAATTTGTTTTTATCCTGGAAATAAATATAATTTACCAGGGATTTTCCAAGTATTTGTCTCTACTTTAACTGTGCTTCATAATTAACACTTTTGATCTGCAAACACAGGTTCTTTATATAATCCTTGAGTGTTTTATTGTTTTTCCTTACAGTATCTTTGTTATTGCACTTGCTTATTTCTCCTGGTTTATTAATAAACACAAACTAATTACATTTTTATCTGGCTCTCTGATCTTCATTGCTTTATTCCCCTAGTCAATTTGTCTGTAGCCTGGAAGATTTCTCAAACATGTAAGGGAATACTATAAAATGGTAGACAGTGCTTTTTTTAACCAGCCTGATGCAGACAAAGTCTTGCCTCTCAAATTAGTTTCTGTGAACTCCACCTTTTGCTGGTCTATAAAATAAAGAGTAATCTTACCTTCTTTACCAAGAGGTTTGTTTATTAACTGTGGAAATGCTTGTAAAACACCTTACACCACTGTCCTATCAAGTTCTAAATAAGTATTTGTTTTTATTGTTTACAGAAGTATAGCATTGCTTTCTGCATCTTAAATCCTATTTTTCTGTCTTAAATCTCTTTTACTTATTTCATTTCTTCTTCTGTATCAACACCATTATTTAACTTTTAATATCATCTTATATATTCCATTCTTTTTTTTTTTTTGAGACGGAGTCTTGCTCTGTCGCCTGGGCTGGAGTGCAGTGGCCGGATCTCAGCTCACTGCAAGCTCCGCCTCCCGGGTTCACGCCATTCTCCTGCCTCAGCCTCCCGAGTAGCTGGGACTACAGGCACCCGCCACCTCGCCTGGCTAGTTTTTGTATTTTTTTTTTAGTAGAGACGGGGTTTCACAGTGTTAGCCAGGATGGTCTCGATCTCCTGACCTCGTGATCCGCCCGTCTCGGCCTCCCAAAGTGCTGGGATTACAGGCTTGAGCCACTGCGCCCGGCCATATTCCATTCTTAATTAAATTTTATTTCTTCCCCAAACTTTAAAAAATAATTTAATAGTGTTTCTTCTAGTCAATCTTATTAAATAGATGCTCCCCCCTGCCTTTTTATCTTGAGTGTAAAATGCTGCTCTAATGTTGTGGAATCTTTCAAGGGATTCAAGTGTGTTTGAAACTGTGTATTAAGCGATGATTGCTACCTTGCTGACTGCAAAGTTTCCATATTTCTGTGGTAGGGAGGCAGAAATCTCTCCTTTATCCCTGTCTACACCTCTTTTCCCTCTACTGCTGCAATCTTACACTAGTCTTGGCAAAAATCGGACTTAGATCCCTTGTTTCTAGTGTCAATGCAACTTTCCATCCCTTTTTATTATCTCCACAAGCACTTCAATAGGGCCATGAGTAAAACAAATGCAGATACTAGTAGCTCCCTGACATTTCAATTCAGACCTACTCTATGTATTTCAATCCAAACCTACTTTAGGTTAAAAGATGGATGAACTCAAACAAATTTACAAGAAAAAAACAACCCCATCAAAAAGTGGGCAAAGGATATGAACAGACATTTTTCAAAAGAAGACATGCATACAGCCAACAGACACACGAAAAAATGCTCGTCATCACTGGC
>NW_012114899.1:4712262-4730757 GCF_000951035.1 Colobus angolensis palliatus
AAAAAGAGATGGACAGTGACATCACAGAAGACGTGTTAGATAAAACTATGTTTTCAAAGATTGATACTTCGAGGCAAAGCCTTCTCCTCTAACTTTTCCAGATGGAATAATACTTGATTCTCCTCACTATTACCATTGAAATATTCTTCCCTTTGCATTAGCTTATTAATCAGAACTCTCACGTTCTTAGTTTGTCATCGTATATTATATAGCACTCCAGTCCAGAGGAAAGCATACTGCCATCAGAGCCAGAACGACCAAGGTCTTCAAAACTATACTCCACAACTTAATCATTATGTAAATATCTTTCTAAATATCAGCATTGTAAGTGTATAATAGTAACAATAATTTACAGCAATTCATATATCAAATTAGATCTATTCTATATCATTTTAATTATAGAAGTTTTCTCAGGATTTTTTTTTTAAAGTAACTTTAGATGGCCTTGAAGTGACTGTCCTAGGGAATATTCAATAAATCTTAATTTTATAATTTCTTATTATTCTATTTATGCATAAATTTCTTTCTGACCTGTACTATAGCTACATTGAAGAGAAAGATTATTTATTTCATGATAGTGCCTTACTTGGTGCCTGACACATTGTAGATACTCAATTGCCACTTATTGAATCAGAGAAGGAGGTATGGATTGAATTATAGGAGTAAAATAATTACAACATTTTGTAAATCTGGGAGATAGGAAAATCCAAAAGAAGAGATACATTTTGGGGAAAACTATTACCTAATAAATTCGATTGAAGAGTGGGTTTACTAGAGAAATATCATTTTAAATCCACAATTCAGAACTGGAGAAAATTTAAAAGAATAAGAAACAGAAAAAATGAATAAAAATAACTTTTTGATTTGATACTAATTTTTATATATTGATTGGATCTTCAATATATGTGAGAATATTAAAGTTACTAAATTTTCCTACAGTTTTTGGATATATTCTATATGGAACTAACACAGTAGTTTTTATTCTCAGAATATTCAAATATTACTACTAATAGTACTAATAACACTGCTACCTGTCACTGGTCACATTCACTAGCACACTGTAGACTCTACATGTACATTGAGAGTATTGATAAATCTGTGACAACAGTGAGTTATATCTTTTATTGACTTCTTCTAGTTCTGTATCATCCAGAGTAGAGGACACATAATACTTTACAAACTATACCCTTGCTGTATGAAGTACCAACATTTTTAGTTTCATTTACAGAACAAATTTTGAACTTTGTCTCTAAAGCAAATTATGTTATACAGAAGCATTTAAAAGAGATATTAGTGATTAGTGATTTCTTTTTATAAATGCAATGTGAACTTAAGTAATAGTAAAATAATTCTGTCATCTTACTATATTTATATTAAAATATGCATATGGTAATGCTTGCTATAAATTAAATCATATAAACAAATATTCCTTTTACAGCTGGTTTGAAAACATTCTTTTCTTGTCTTTTAACCTAGATTTTAGATCTCAAATACTGTATTTTTAATTTAATAGAACACATGGGCATTTAATACTAGGAGGAAAAAGAGATGTTAACATCATTTTCCAATAGTATTTAATCGAATATGTTAAAATTTTTAAACATATAAACCATTAGTGCATTAGCTTTAGGAAAAATACACTAGCAGTAATTATATTCTTTGCAGAAACATTTCTGAAATTAACAAAATGAGGAATATAAGTAAATCTTTTTGGATTCTGTTTTATCCCAGTTATTGAAAAGGATAAATTTATCTTAAAAGATGTTGATTTCAGACTCAAAATACCATAAGCTCTATCTGTTTCTTGGTATTGAAAATTGAGTAAAGAATAATAACATCCTCTTGTTACCAAGAGGACCTACTATTCTCACCCCATGGTTAGTGTATGTGACTTAAGAAGCAAGGATTACAATTTGTAGAGATGATGCAAGTCTCACATTGACAAAAAGAAAATTTAGAAAACAGAAATAGAAATACATGCCAGGATATACTAGCAACATAAAGTTTTAATGCTTTACAGAGCTCATATAACCTGAATTTCCTGAAAATGCAACAGGAGTGAAAATAAAGGTTCATTTTTTGACAGATAGACTTGGTGGGATTATAGCTGCCTCACTGAACAGTATAAAACATTTGGCAGAGCATGTATAATAGTAACCACCAATAGCATGGTTCCCAATTCATTCTTACCCAACTCCCACAGCTAGCATCTGAATCACAAACAGAATAGAAGCTTCCCGAAACTCAACCACTGGTAACATTTAAGGCTCTCAGCATACTGAAGGACCTTGGGAGATTAGGGTCTTTTTGTGGAAGGGCAAACTGAAACACTTGGTTTTAATGTTTGAAAGTATTACGACCTAAACTTGTTTTCACACTTCTATTTTGTCCTTGCAGTAGAGGTGACTACCTTAAACCACAGCAGGGTACTATTGACAACTCTGGATGCTGATGCTTCTGAGGCACTGATAGATGCTTCATAAATCTTTGTCAAATGACATTCTTGATATTTGCCCAGTGGGTCTCTGGAAGCATCTGCTAAAATTTTCAATTTGTCTTCAGATTTTCAATGTAATTGTTTTTTTTTTTTTTCTTTCCCGTTTCTGCATTGGCAGCAATTTATGTCTTCCACATAGGATCTACTTCTTTCACACTATGTGGATATTTATAAAAGTGTAAGTAGCATCACACTAGCATCAGAAGCATCTGTTAATCACACTGGTGGGCATGACCCCAGAAAGCATATATACTCATAACACCTTAGAAGAGCTGTAGGTAATTTGTATTTTGGACAAACATGTCTGACATTTTTTCTGTACAATAAAGATGTATACAGACTATAACCTTTTAACCTTTTCTGATAAGCCTTCCTATATCCTGACATTGATTTCCTTCTTTTGCTTGTTTCTCTCTCAACACTCTTCAAAAAGAGAGGTGGTGACCAGTGTTGGAAGAGATGAAGCAGATGCACATCACTTCCTTTGGGAACTTGCTGAAATGATTCTTTGCATTGCATTTTCATTTACATATTTACATTGTACTGACCAGTTCTATTCACTTAGAACTTTCTTAGTTGTTCTTCTGATTCTTACTGTTGAAAACCAAGATTATGCTCTTGTGATGAAGTGTTTTCAAACATCAAAATTTGAATAATTGGGCAGCCCACTCTCAGAATCTTATGAAGTTTATGGTGAAAAATGTCAATTTAAATTGAAATATTCAAACTAGTAGCAAGGTATCAATGATAAGACATCCACAGACCCAAAAGTTAACTGAATTCTTATGTTATTTTTTGCTGAATTTAGATAACTGGTAACTATACACAACAACAAATAGACTGGCAAGTATGCATGGGGGAAAATGGAGTTCCAAGTGTGTAGTATCATGGCTGTAAGAATAATATTAATGATAGCCTTAAAGCCCACTCAGATATCTCACAGAGCCTATACTCTGTAACTTAGCTATCATATATAATCTGTCCTGGGGTTTACAACCCTGGTCCAAGAATTAGCAAGTATCTATGAAAATGTGACCAAAAAACAATGGTTGCCCTAGAGACAAAGATGCTTCAGCATAGATGCAAATTTCATAGACATTAAAACAAAGCTAACCCTTACAAGAATAACTTAAACTCCTTATATGAAATAAACATCTGATAATTGACCAGGACTGAATACAGATGTAAGAAAGGGGAAGACTTCCCCAAATTCTGAGAATAGTCTCCAGAAGGATACCCTCCCAGCTGTTGTGTGACCATTCCGCCAGCCTGCTCCCACTGTCTTGTAAGAGCAGTGCCACAATAAACCACTTGAGAATCAGATGATGTCTAAGATTTATCTTTGAAGCAAATCTTACTGAAGAGAAGAAGTTGCTTCGGGAGAAACTGGTCGACTAGGACCACCCAAGACCCTGGGGTGCAATGGCAGAAAAGATTAAAATAAAAAAAAAAGCCTTTAATGATGATCTGATGACTAACAAAGCAATTAATAAATAAGTTAACTTTAAAAGGTAAAGATGAATCAGATGGTCAGCTTTACTTAGAAAATATATGCAATAGGTTGTCCTAATTAATTAACCAACAAACACTTATTGAAATAAAGTGAATAGATGGCAAGTAGACAACCATTTATTGATATTCTACTTGTATCTGGTTCTGTAGGTTTAATTTTCACAATGCTACTGTTATAGAACCTATCAAAAGCTTCAAGTAATAAGGAATATAGTTTAAATCAGAATCTGTCTTTGAATACTGTGTTTTTTGGATCTATTTGACTTTCCACCATTATATGGGTAAGTCTACTGTTTCCTCATGTTACCTACCTGTCCTGTCTGATTGTACCTCCCACTATTGTGTTTCTCATTCCTTAGTATCTCTGGTTTATTTTTCTTATTAAAATATGCCAAAACTTTCCTTTTGAAGGTTTTTCATTTGTTACTTCTTTAACCTTCCGTTTATATCTCACATTTCAACTCAAATTCTCCTTCTTTAGAGAAGCTTCATTGACAACACTAGTTACCAAAAAATACTGTTTTCTTAATTGTATGTATCAGTGCCTGAAATTTATTGCTGAAATTTTAATTTTCTATCTTCTTACATTAAAATGTAAGCACCCCGAAGCGGTAAAATGACAATGTCTATATCCCTAGTACATAAAACACTGTCCTGCACTAAAGGTCTTTCTCATTCACTTTCTCATTCTCTCTCTCTTTCTCGATAGATTAGACAGACAGATTGATACTGAGATAGAGATACAGTGTGTATGTATCTGTAACTGATGGACTGATTTTTTAGGTAATATTTCTTGTTGAGGAGTTGAAAATATAATTGTAAGGAAAGTTTAATTAATATATGATACAACTAACAAATAAAATAATGTATAGTATGTGGAACTCACTTCCTACTGAATTACTCATAGGACAGAGGGTTGCGTTATGAGGGAATCTGAGGAATGCAGATATCACTTCACATTTTTTCAGAGTTTTGCAGTTTAACATATATTTTATTTCATTTGTGCCTCATAGGAGCAGTGTGAAATAAAGAGAATTGTCCCTTTTTCTTTTTTCTGTCAAGAAGTCAACTGACATCTCAATCCACAAATCCAGTGGTAAGACAAGGCTCCCTAAAGAAGATAAACTTGCTAAAAATACTACCCTCCTTTATTTTTTTAGAAATTTAAAATTGCTACTCTTCATTAAGAAAAATAGAGCAAATGATGAGATTTTTTAAATATGCTACTGTGAGTACATGTACGATGTTTGATGAAGTTAGCTTGCTGAAAGCATCATAGATCAAATCCCTAAAACAAGAAACATTTTGCAGCCTTACATGTGTAGGATTGAAGGATGTATGCATACTCTTTCAGTATACTCTAGAAATCGGTGAGCTACAGTGTGATGTCATACAGATATATTTGGCCACTGACCAAAAATAAAAGTATGTTATAGAAGCATTCATCTTTAAACAATATACTTGCCAAACTGACTTCACATTGGAATAAGCCCATATTTTTATATTTTATATATGCAGGCAATCAATAAAAAATTTCTAAGGAATAAAGTCTTGTTCATGGTCTTCTACATGGGGCGTGGCCCAGTACACATTAAGTTGACCTACTGTATGATGTCCAGTCAGTATTATAAGGGCTTAAAGATTTAAAAAACTTATCAGATGTTTAACACGTAAAAGATAGTTAATTGGTATATTCACAGTCTCTCAGTTATTCTTATTCTTTTTTGGGATCATCCTCTGTGCTTGATTTTTACCCAATATTTCAGAACCATTTCTCCTAGTGATGAAAAACTGGAGATGAGGTTGCTTAGATACAGCAAATCTTGTATAGCCAGAGGGAAGCTGAAGGTCAAAGAGTGAATTAGATTGATGTCTTGTTCTTGTTTGAAAACAGAATTTATTTGTTTTGCTGACAGAGTAGGAAAATATAAACAGTCAAGAAAGGGAAGACACATTATTTTGCTATAAAGTGAATTCAAGAGGAAATAACAGATATAAGGAAAAGCAAAGTGAATATCATTATAGGAATAATCCATTAGAATGGAGAGACAATGAACTTAAACATTTGCTAATTCTTCTACTAAAATGGATCAAGTGATTGCTTCAACTGGGGAACATTTCTAAACTCACCTAAATATAAATGAGTACTACAGGACAGGGAGAATCACATCATGATACTGATTTAGAGGCAGAGCCAGAAGTACAATAAAGCTAAGACCTGAGCTCTCTATATAAAACAACCCTTGTATAACAAGTGAACAACCCAAGTATATCTTTAAATTTATTTTTGTAACAATAGTTTCTGTCCTTATTTTCTAATAAAAATAAAATCATTTGATAAAAAACATACAATAATATCCAACATGAATAAAGTTCCAAGACTCAAAGGGAAACTATTTGTTCAATAACTGTATTCATCATATTTCTCCAAAAATCTTATTTAGCAAATAATATTGAGAAAAAAACAATTTTTGTGATATAACTCACAAGGCAAATGTCTGATATAAAACATAAAATGTCTTTTTGTTTTTCATTTTGCATTTATTTCTTATTTCATCCTGATAAAAATGAATGTGTACAATTTCAATATGAGCAAATATGTTTTTTTCATATATCCTTTAAAACTCTCTTATTCACTTTCAATCTTATAGAATATATTTGTTTATGATATATTTATAGGAAGTCTTCTTGAGAAATTATGAAACTTCTGAATTTGAGGAGATAGTGACCTAAATTATTTTAAAGGTAATCTTGATCATAATCGAATTCTACGGAAGGGCCCAAAGTTTCACTTTTGTAAAGTAATAAATTGCATGGCATTTAACAGGCCTACTCTAAATAAGCCACAGCCTTGAAAAGAAAATTGCTTTCGACACTGGTCCTCTTGCCAATGTACTGATTTCTATTATTAGCCAACGTCTTCTACTGGCCCCTGTCAGGGGTCACCTTAGGTCTAGCTGGAGCTGTATCCTCAGGGCCCTGAATGGATTTAGAATCAGCATGCAACATGCTTGTGGTAGCAGCATAAAACAGTCTACATGAGAGAATGGTCCATGAGAGCCAAATCAATGTAAGGATAAATGAATGTAGATGGGATCACCAATCCCAAGTGTGTTACAAGAAGAGAATGAACAAAGTGACATGGAGACTAAGAGAAGATAGGAGAAGTAGAAAGCAAACATAGGGTGAGTATTATGGAACAGTCCTCCAGTAAAGTACAGTAACTTTAAAATTATAATTACTATGGCTCTATCTGTTAATGTAGTGGGCTATTTAAATAAGCCAAAGTAGCATAAAGTAGGGCATTACTATGGATTAGTTATCTGTGTGTTTCCGGAAACTTAGATAAATTTGTAGGGCATAAACTCAATTGTGTCCTAGAAACTCATTTTCTACGTTCCAGTCTTGTAAATTCTACCAGGTTCTAGAAATCCATAGTCTAAGAGGCAATAAACCTAATTATGAATATAATAAGACTTAGGCCCTTCCAGGAAAAAGATTAAAAAAAAGCTATTGAAGATTATTTCCTTATAAAATGTAAACATGACCTTAATCTAGACTAAAATACAATTTTTCCTAAGAATTTTAGGGATTAAGGTAGATTTTCTGTGGTAGTAACAGGAGCACAGCTGCTAAATTTATGCCACTAGAAGCAAGGAAGATCACAGGAAAGATATAATCCGTCAACTTTGATTCATTTTGAGAAAACAGTACTCATGTAATGACAGTAATAGTATTTATCATATGTAAAATAAAACCATAATAAGCTTTTAAAATAGTTTTAAGATAAAAAAGAGTATTTTACAAACCATGAATTTGATCTCTTAAAATTTGTTATAGTTTTGTCACTAGTTTTATTAGAAGATTTTACATGTGTTCTTTCTGGGAGAAACAGTATTTTAAAAGTCCATTAACTTTTTCTAAATGTTTAATTTTTTCTTTTTCTTTTTTTTTTTTTTTCCGAGTAACAGTCTGTCTCTATTGCCCCCAATTTTTATTTAACATGAGTTACCAAATTAGGATCACTGTATTCTTATTAATTATACTAGTTTAGAAAAATATACAGAAACTTTTTAATGTTCAGATATGCCAATACATCACTGCCAAGATTTGTCTCTTTTTAGTCAATATTTAAAGTAATTATTTCCAGTTTTTCATTTTAATGAATTTATACAGTCTTTAAAAACATTCATAATGGTTTCAGTGGAAGCCATGTTTGTGTTGATTTTTATGCTTTTATTTTTCTTTCGTTTTTTATTTTGAGACAGAGTCTTAGTCTGTCGCCCAGGCTAGAGTGCAGTGGTGTAGTCTCAGCTCACTTCAACCTCCACCTCCCCAGTTCAAGAGTTTCCCTCCCTGAGCCTCCCAAGTAGCTGGGACTACAGGCATGCACCACCACCTCTGGCTAATTTTTGTATTTTTAGTAGAGACAGGGTTTCGGCATTTTGGCCAGGATGTTCTTGGACACCTGACCTCAGGCGATATGCCCACCTTGGCCTCTCAAAGTGCGGGGATTACAAGTGTGAGCCACCATGCTCGGCCTGATATTTATGCTTTTAAATGACTTTTGGTTTCATTCTTTACAATAATGACTGTGGTTGGTTTGATAATTAACCTTCATAATGTTCAAACAGTATATATTTCTGCACATCTTTTCTATTTAAATACTGACAAGCATTGTGGTCTTAGTCTCTTAGAGACAAAAGAATTATAAGACATTTGGAAACTGTTTGGATAAAAGACATAAAAATGAAGTTTTAGAAGGAAACGTAGATAACTGTATGAAAATGTAAAATCAGTGAGACCTTATTATTGTAGGATAATAAATAGCTATTAAAAATA
Source organism: Colobus angolensis palliatus (assembly GCF_000951035.1). Taxonomy (NCBI): domain Eukaryota; kingdom Metazoa; phylum Chordata; class Mammalia; order Primates; family Cercopithecidae; genus Colobus; species Colobus angolensis. The sequence goes on from NW_012114899.1 coordinate 4,721,114, forward strand.
TGGAGATTTAATACATGAAAATTTAAACATTTTTATAAAAAAGCTATTATTAATATGATCAGTGAATAAATGACAGATTTTGGAAAAATAGCATCTATCAGAATGATGTCTAATACCTAACAACAATAATACTTCAAATAGATAAGAAAAAGCATACTGCTAATTGAAAAAGAGAGACGACGTTACTAATAGGTAAATTACAGATGAGATATACAAAGGAGCTTTAAGCATTTGGAAAAAAAAATGTTCAGGTTCATTAGATTTTTTGCATGTAGTGGACGCAAGTATTACAAATAATGTTTTATATTTGTATCTGCTTACCTGTAGGGATTTCCTACAAGTGGTTTTTAAAGTAAAGCAAGATACATTAAAACGTGTATACAAGTATTCTATTCTTAATGAACACATACATGCATACTCTATTTTGTATAATATAAATATTAAGACTTGAAGGTTAGAGTACATATCAGTGTTGGAGAAAGAGAATAAGGAGGAAGCCCAGAAAGTAAAAAGGAAAAATAGGCATCAAAAAAGACTTAGAGAATGGCAGATGGCCAAGGAGATACAGCTGGGAAGTGCCTCTTCCATGGAGAGGAACCCAAATACCCAGTAAACCTTCAAATTTTAAACAGATCTTTTGAGAGAAAACACTGGAAGTTGATACAGAGGTGACACCATGGTTGAAGAGGGAATCAATGGAGCAGTCTGCTCAGAGTCACTAGACACCAGGACTGGCCCATATAACCTGAACAAACCCAAGGAAGGGATGGTGAAGGAACCCTGGGCCACTATATTCCCATAATGTACCTCTGAGATCTTAGCTACAGGATATTCTACAACCCTCATAGATCTTTGGACTGGTAGGAGAGTTGCCTTGAGCACATGCGGAGGCACAGTTTGAACCCATGCAGAGCCCAGAAGGCTTTGTTGTACTGTGCGGCTGCAGCAAAATGCAGCCCTAGGTACCCATCCCACAAGTCTCCATTTCATACTGAGAGGCTAAGTTCCTGCTGTCTGCTGGGCTGGAAGTGAACCACGCCTGGCCTGCTCACATGCCCAAGACAGGCCTCATCACCAGCGCTGCATGATTAAGGTGCACATGGTCCACATGCCCGCTTGCCTGTCAATGCCTTCCCAGACTTCATTCCTGGCCACTCCTGTAAGAGAGTGTCCACAGCACAGCAACCACTGCCCAGCTTGAGTGTTTTGTTGACAGCCTGGGAGAAGTGCACCACCCTGCCCTCAAGTCACAGCCAGTGCTTGAAGTTTAGAGGCCAGAGGAAAAATCTGTGAGTCCAGTCCCAACTCCCCAAGATTTGAATACGCCACCCAGGAACATTGAGCTGAGATTGGTGACCTAATCTCAAGTGAAGGAGGATCCTCCATAGTCAGAACGCAGAGAAGAGTGTGGTGTGGGTTCTTGGGAGCTGGACACCCCTCCCTTTGCAAGACCAGACCACAAAGTGTGTGGTCTGATGGTGGTAGCTTCTTTCACAGGGAGTGTCTTGGCACAGAATGCCTGGAGCAGCTCAATAATGTGGGAGCAGATGGCTTTGGGGAAGCCTAGTTGGTTGCGCTTGCTGCCAGGGTGAGTGTCTGTGGGAGATCTGCTAGGTCAGAGGTGTGTAAGCTAGGCAGACTCCATGGTTGCCTGCTGGGCTGAAAATCACAGACTGCAGGCTCCATACTGCTGTTGCATCCATGATGGCACTGCCCTGCCTGGAGATCCTCTACCCTTGAAATACTGCATCATCAGGGCGACTGCAGACATACCTTAAAACCTCCTCTGACTTTGGTAAGCACAGTGGACTGGTGGGTCTCTGGAGAGTTGTGTGTCCCTAGAGATGTAATCCTCAGTGTGGACCACTCCTAAGGGAAGGGGGAGTGCAGCCTGCCAAAGCACAGCATGAGACAAAGAAAATGTGGCCATGGCATCAGTCACTGAAAGGAGCACCACCAAGTCCCAGAACCAGACTTGGAGAAAGAATTATGTCTCACCTCCATCTCCATTCCCCAGTGCACTGTTGCAGATGCAGCAGTAGCTCTTCCCATAGGGGACCAGAAAGTGTGCACTGAAAGAAGTTGTTTCTCATGATTTTCCAGTGAGGACAAGCATGCACCAAGACCCCACCTGCCAGCTCTTACTCTTAAGTCCGTCTACCGGATTGAAGTTTGAATCATACCATCATATAAAAATACATTGCTAAAACAAGCAACATCTATGAAAGCCACTGCAGGAACCTATCTGTAACCAAGGAACATATATAGAAACTTCACCCTCTGCAACTACCCAGAAATGAAGCCAATCAATCACATACACCACAGTCATACTTTCAAGGAGAATAAAAAATATAAAAGCCCTGTGATGGTTAATATTGAGTGTCAACTTGAATATATAAAAGGATTCAAAATATTGTTCCTGGGTGTGTTTTAAGAGTGTTGTCAAAGGAGATTAACCTTTGAGTCTGGACTAGGAGAGGCAGAACAACTCTCAATCTGGGTGGGCACCATCTAATCAGCTGCCAGCACGGCTAGGATAAAGCAGGCAGGAGAAGACAGAAGAGCAGAAATGCTGAGTCCCCTAGTTTTCATCTTTATCCCATGCTGGATTCTTCCAGTTCTTCAGATTTTGGACTCTTGGACTTACACCAGTGGTTTTCCAGGGGCTCTCAAGCCATCAGTCACAGACTGAAGGCTGCACTGTCAGCTTCCCTACTTTTGAGAATCTGGGACTTGGACTGGCTTCCCGGCTCCTCAACTTGCAGATGGCCTATTGTGGGACTTTATCTTGTGATCATGTGAGTCAATGATCTTTAATAAACTCCCATTCAAATGTACATCCATCCTACTACTTCAGCACCTATAATGAACTCTGACTAATACAAACCCCATCTAAATGAAGCAAATTCAAAAAAGAAGTATCAACTCCCGCAGAAAGCACAAGAACTCTGGCAATACAAAAAGTCCGAGTGTTTTGTGATTTCCAAAGGCCTCTCACTAGCTCCCTAGAAAATGATCCTAACCAGATGTAAATGTCTGAAACGAAAGACATAGAACTCAGAAGATGGGTGGCAAGGAAAGTCAATGAGACATCAGATAAAATTGGAATCCAATACAAAGAAGCCAGAAAAACAGTCCAAATTTGAAAGACAACATAGCCTTATAAAGAAAGAGCCAAATTGAACTTCTAGAACTGAAAAAAGTCACTAAAAAAATTTCAAAATATATTTGGGAGTCTTAAAAACAGAGTAGGCCAAGCAGAAGGAAAAATTTCAAAGCTTGAAGACTGATTCTTCAAATTAACCCAGTTATGCAAAAGCAAAGAAAAAAATATTTTTTAAAAAGACAAAGTCTTCAAGAAATATGGGATTATGTAAAGAAACCAATTCTACAACTTACTGGTATTCCTGAGAGAAAAGAAAAAATAACCACCTTGGAAAACATATCTGAGGAAAAAATTCAAGAAAATATTCTCAATTTTGTTAGAGATGTTGACATGCATTTCAAGACACCAGAAATCCAGAGAACCTCTTTTAAATACTATAAAGACAGCCATCTCCAAGATACATAGTCATTAGGCTATCCAAGGTTAACACAAAAGAAAAAAACAAATCTCAGACACAGCTAGAGAAAAGAGCAACACTATCCACAAAGGGAACCCCATCACACTAACTGGACTTCTCAGAAGAAAACTTACAATCCAACAGAGATTAGAGGTCTATTTTTACTGCTCTAAAATAAAAGACATTCCAGCAAAAACATTCATATTCTTCAAAACTAAGCTTCATAAATGAAAGAGAATTTGAGTCTTTCTGAGTCAAGCAATCGGTAAGGGAATTTATCACCACCAGACTTGCCCTGCAGAAATGCTTAAGGGAGTTCTAAATGTGGATGTGAAAGAACAATACACAAAAAGCAGAGTTAAGTACATAGTCCACAGATTCTATAACACAGACTCTATAAAGCAACAACATAATTGAGACTGCAAAGAAATTAGCTAACAAAACTATGACAGGAACAAAATCTCACATATCAATGTTAACCTTGAACATAAATGGCCTACATTCTTCACTTAAAAGACATAGAGTGGTGAATTGGAATAAAAAAAAAAAAAAATCATCCATCTGCTGTCTTCAAGAGACCCATGTCACAAGTAATGACACTCATGGGTTCAAAGTAAAGGGATAGAGAAAGATTAATCATGCAAATGGAAAACAAAAAAAGAGCAGGAGTTTCTATTCTCATATCAGAGAAAACAGATCTTAAGCCAAAAACAGAAATAAGGACAAAAAATGTTATTGCATAATAACAAAGGGCTCAATTCAACAAGAATAATTAACTATCTTAAATAAATATGCACCCAACATTAATTGGAACACCAGGATTTATAAAGAAATCACTACTAGACTTAAGAAAAGATGTAGACAGCCCCTCAGTAATAACTGGGGACTTCTACACCCCACTGACAGTGGTAGATAGATTATTGAGGCAGAAATCTAAACAAATAAATTCTGGACTTAAATTTGACACTTGACCAATTGAACCTAATAGACATCTATAGAACACTCTACCCAACAACCACAAAATATATATTTTCCTCATCTTCACATGGAACATACTCTAAGAGTGATCACATGTGCTGTCATAAAGCAAGTATCAAGACATTTAAAAAAAATCAAATAATACCAAGCATCTTCCTGGACCATAGTAGAATAAAAATAAAAGTCAATAGCAAGAGGAACTCTAAAACACAAACACACACACACAGAAACTAAAACAAATTACTCTTGAATGACTTTCATTTGGGAAAACAATAAAATTAAGGTAGAAATAAAAAAAAAATTTAAACAAATGAAAACAGAGACACAATGAACAAAAACCTCTGGGATGCAACAATAGCAGTTTAAAGAGGAAAGATTATAGTGCTAAATACATCAAAAAGACAGAAACATATCAAATTAACAACCTAACATTGCACCTAAAGAAATTAATAAAACAAGAAAAAAAACTATATCCAAATATAGCATAAGAAAAGAAATAACAAAAATAAGAACAGCACTGAACAAAATCGAGACTCAAAAATCCATACAAAGGAACAACAAAATGAAAAGTTGGTTCTTTGAAAGTTTAAACAAAATTGATAGACTGACAGCAAGATTAACAAAAAAGAGAAGATCCAAATAATCACAATCAGCAATAACAAAGGCAACATTAAATCCGGTCCCATAGAGATTCAAAAGATTCTCAGAGACTACTATAAACATTTCTACGTGCATGACTAGATAACCTAGGAGAAATGGATACCTTCCTGGAAACACACAACCTCCCAAGATTGAACCAGGAAGAATGTGAAACACTGAACAGACCAACAATGAGTTACAGAATTGAATAAGTAATAGAAGCCCGGGACTAGATGAATTTATAGCTGAATTCTACCAGACATACAAAAAGGAGCTCATGCCAATCCTACTGAAACTATTCCAAAAAATCTAAGACGAGAGATTCTTCTCTAACTTACTCTACAAAATCTATACCATCCTGATATCGAAATATGGCAAATACATACACACAAGAGATAACCCTAGTCCAATATATCTGATGAACATAGACGAAAACATCCTCAACAAAGTACTTGCAAACCACAGCCAGCAGCACATCAAAAAGATAATACAATATCAAGTGAACTTTATTCCTAGGATGCAAGGGTTGTTCAATATATGCAAATCAGTTAATGTGATTCACCACATAAAGAGAATTAAAAATGAAAATAAAACATAAGATTATCTCAACAGATACAGGTAAAGTATTTGATAAAGTCCAACATGCCTTCATAATTAAAACCCTCAATAGAGTAGGCATTCAAAGAATATACCTAAAATAATAAGAACCATCTATTGACAAACCCAGTCTTCATTATACTAAATAGGTAAAAGTTGAAAGAATTCCCATAAGAACAAGAACAAAACAAGAATATCCACTTTCACCACTCTCATTCATCTTAATACTGGAAGCCCTAGCCAGAATGATCAGCCAAGAGCAAGAAATAAAAGGCATCCAAATAGGAAAAGAAGAAGTTAAATTTTATTTCTTCACTGATGATAGGATTCTATACCTAGAAAACCCTAATGATTCTGACCAAGGACACCTAGAGTTGATTAAAAAATTTAGTAAAGTTTTAAGATAGGAAATCAATATACAAAAAACAGTAGTATTTCTATACAATGCAATGTTCAAACTGAGAACCAAATCAAGAACACAATCCCATTTACAAGAGCCACAGGAAAAAAAAAAAAGAAAAATGAAATACTTAGGAATACCTCTAACCAAGGAGGTGAAAGATCTCTTTAAGTAGAACTACAAAACACTGCTGAATGAAATCATAGATGACACAAACAAATGGAAAAATATGACATGCTTATGGATTGGAAGATTCAACATCATTAAAATGTCTTTATTGCCCAAAGCAATCTACAAATTCAATGCAGTTCCTATCAAATTGCCCAAGTCATTTTTACACAGAATTAGAAAATTGATTCTAAAATTTATATTTAACTAAAAAAGAGCCTGAATAGCTAAAGCAATCTTAAGTTAAAAGAACAAAGACAGGGGCAACACAAAGGCTACAATAACCAAAATGGCATGGTATGGGTACAAAAATAGACACAAAGACCAATGGAACAGAATAAGGAATCCAGAAATGAAGTCTCATTCTACAACCAAGTGATCTTTAACATAATTGATAAAAATACAATAGGGAAAGGATACCCTATTCAATTAATAGTGCTGGGAAAACTGGCTAACCATATTCAGAAGAATAAAATTAGACTCCTGTCTCTGACCGTATGAAAAAATTAATTCAAGATCGATTAAAGACTTAAATGTAAAACTGTAAACTATAAGAAACCTAGAGTTAGACCTAAGAAACTCTTTTGGACATTGGCCTAGGCAAAGAATTTATGACTAAGTACTAAAACACAAAAACGACAAAGACAAAAGTTGACAAGTGAGACCAAATTAAAGAGCTTCTGCACAGCACTTGCATGTTCTAGTGCAAATGTGAAATAGCAAAGATATGGAATCAACACTGGTTTCCAACAATGGTGGATTGGATAAAGAAACTGTGATGCATATATACCATGGAATACTATGCAGCCAGAAGAATGAAATCCTTTCCTTTGCAGTAACATGATGGATGTGCCTGGATGCCATTATCCTAAGTGAATTAAGATGGAAACAGAAAACCAAATACCACATGTCCTCACTTATAAGTAGGAGCTAAACTTTGGGTACACAGGAGTAAAAGGATGGAAATAACAGACACTGGGGACTCCAAAATAGGGGGAGGAAGGAGGGCAAGGTTTGAAAAGCTAGTTATTAGGTACTGTGTTTACTAACTTCAATAGAAGCCCAAACCTCAGCACCATGCAATATATTCATGTAACAAATGTGCACATGTATGCTTAATCTAAAATAAAAATTAAATAATCAAATAAAATGATTTCCATGAATAAAATGGTAGATATGATTATGTGTAAAGTGCTTTACTATTTATTATGTGTTGAATAACTTAATAATATTTAATAAACACATGAATGAAAAATAGCTATAACTGTGTTAGGATTTTGATAATTTTTTATTTCATTCCTAATAACTTTTATGTATTATTACATATGCAATAATGTATATAATTAATGATTAAAAAAATGGTATTGAAATAATTTCCATGTAGGAGGATCATCATATTTAAGTGACCTCATTATTCAAGTTAAAATCATTTATCAAACAGATCAAAGTCATTTACCTGCTCTCCTCTTTACGGGTTTTAGGAACACAGATGTCATAGACAATAAAACATCACTTCCCCATCCCACTACCTTGGCCTTTATTTAACATCTTTGGGTAGAACAGAAACTGTTGATAAGGTGAGTTTTATTTTATAGACAAGAGAGGAAGATGGATACTTTGTGTGGTCTGGGGCTTAGAAACAGACTAAGATCTCTCTTTTTTTTTTTTTTTTTCCTAGCATATAATATTAATTGGCAAAACACTGAATACAAGCTTCACTATCATAAAGTCAAAACATTTAAGCAATAGTCCAAAAAAGATTTGACAAAAACTAGCCACCAAGAGAACAAAAATTACACATCAACACAAAGAATAAAAAAATGTAAACTTTCAAATTAAACAGTCAAAAACATGTATTTCCGTGATTACCTCCATACCTCCCCTGCCTTCGTCTACAGCACACTGCTGACAAGTTGCTGACAATGTTGGGGTGGCTGCACTGTCGTCCCCCAACCCAACATTGCTTTCATCTGGGAAAATCCACCTGCTAGCCAATTAAGCCATGGGAGTGGACATTTACATGGAGGCTGTGCACATCTCAGGGGACGCTCAAACAGCAGTTCGTTCCTCACACGCACTGTTGGGTGCAAAGGGCACCTGGAGAGTGAGGGAGACCTGGGCGCGTTCCTGCAGGGCCTTGGCCACGCGGCCATCGCCCACACCCTGTCCCCTGCCTGGCAGGGGAGAGAATATTTGTACAAATTATGGTATAATTTGAATTATTTTCTAATCTACTTATCTCAATTTATATAGTTTATTTAAATGTCAAGGCAAAGAAATACATTGATCATGTTAAGGTCACGTGATGTGGTGGTGCAGTAATGACTTCCTGAGGAAACAGAGAAATTGGATGTTTTGTGATTTAGCTATGTGCGCCAAACTTATTTTCCATGTTTTGAGAGCACATTAAACATCCACTTACAATGTGGGAATAGGCTGAAGCGTAACCAAAACGTCCAACCCAATACCACACTTTGAATCGCTGTGAACACCATCCTATTGCCATTCAGAGAAAACAAGCAAGGCTGCGAAGCCAAGGGGTGCAGGCAGCTGCAGCGCTTGGGCCAGGGTAGCCCGGTTCTCGTGGTCTGAGGCCACGTGGCCCCACCCAGAGGTGGTCTGGCTTTTTTATATTGCTTATTGCTGTGTTTAGCATGCCATTTAACCCATCGGGATATTGGATAGGGACTTCAGAACAATCTCTAGATTTGCCCTGTCAGGATGTTGTATACTGAGTTCAGAATAAGCTCGGCTCAATGGAGGCACAATCTAGGAGGAGGCACCGATTCCCGCCTTTCAGTGCTGTCAATTGGTGAAAGAGGAGTTGGATGTCATGTGGGAAATTAGTGTCACTTCTACTTTTTCTTCTTTCTTTTCTTTTAAAGCTTATAAATACCTTATAATAGTTAATACTGCTATAAAATATGAATATCCAAATCTCTGTGCTCATTAAAAGAGATTTTTTTTTCACTCAGAGAAAGTTCAGGTTCACCGCTAGTAATCCAGGCTGACAGAGACTCTTCCATTTTCTATTCATAGATCTATTCACTCTTCCCTAGTTGCCCAGAGAAGAGTGGACGATTTTATAGGTGACCATACACAAGAGTAAGAACTTAGTAAGAATCAATATCATGAAAATGGCCATACTGCCCAAGGTTATTTATAGATTCAATGCCATCCCCATCTAGCTACCAATGAGTTTCTTCACAGAATTGGAAGAAACTGCTTTAAAGTTCATATGGAACCAAAAAAGAGCCCGCATTGCCAAGACAATCCTAAGTCAAAAGGACAAAGCTGGA
>NW_012114899.1:4732243-4795233 GCF_000951035.1 Colobus angolensis palliatus
TTAACAATAATGTTCTAGTTAGTAACAAGAGTTAAGAACACCACTAATTATAGTATGGTAAATATAATTACAGCTCCAACAAGACATACACACGCAGAGAACAATTTTTTTCTGGTAGTTGAGGAAATCTTCATTGATTTAAGATTTTTTTGATGAACAGGATTTTTCAATAACTAACAGAGGAAGAATGTCTATGACTTATTTTTAAAAACTATTTTCTTATCTGCCTTGCATATCTGACACTTTCATCTCCTATCTTCCTTGAATACAATAGAGAACCTGACATTTCTTTCCTTCCAAAGATCCTTAAAACATTTGCTACATTTAATCGGAATGTGTTTCTCAGCAATTTTTCTTATACAAGCAATTATGGCTACATTTTCTTAATATAATCATGAAAAGGTGAGCAACTGAAAATTTAATTTGGAGAATATATATGAAACATATTCAATTAATTCAACTTGTTGTTAGGCTGCATATGTTCAGCTTTCAGCGAAGGTGAACTAATGATGATAAATGAGAAATTGAAAGAAAACAAACCAATAGCTGTTTTTAAAGAAACAATATTATTAAAGTGCATATGTATTTTACTGTATCAAAGCAACATAGACCTTTTCCTCACATTGGTAGTCAGTAAGGTATACAAAAACAACTTCGTAAAGAACAATTAATATAGGTTCATGAATCACTGTGAAGAGGGGATAACATACTTTATGTTGGCAATGATCTGCAAGGCGTTAAAAGTTAAAAAAGATGAAGAACAGTTGAATAGTTATTTGATCATAGTGTTTATTAAATTGCTTTTCCTGTATCTGGCAAACTTTACAGAAATGTCTTCAACAGAATAACTGTGTTGAAAGCCAAATGAAATGCATTATGAAATATGATTCTTCACTTGGTATGCAGGTATAATCTCAGGTGTAACTCAGGCAAAGAGATAAATTCAATTTTAAGGTTCCATTTGTTACAATTTGATGATTGTGATTAAAGAAACAAAAATTTTATCTTTGACATTTCATATTTTCCTCACAAAAGTATTCTACTGCAATTTTCTTAGTTTTCTTTCCTTTTAACTGTGGTGTTACCTATAAATGCTGGATTTCTCTGTTTTAAGTGTAACAAACCTACAATTTCTGGAACACCGCTTCATCTTAACAAGGACACATATATATTTTAAAAATTCAAAATGTTTCATATAAAATATTAAATGATACACCTAATAAATGTCTAAGTAGCAATTATGATTATGCCCATAATTATACCCATAAGTTAAAAATATGTTACCTGAAGTAAATTATTACACATTTTATGTTAAAAGTGCTCATTTATCTTTGATCTCTTTTAACACATTGTACTATGTGGTAATAAAATAAACTGCCTTACTCGATAGTCATTTATCTTTGGTTTCATATTTTTACTGGACTAATATTCCAACCCTATAGGTAATGAAATTTAACATTGAAACAATTTGATAATGCAGTCAGTGAATCCAGTTTTTTAAAATGGGATCCGTTGTCTAAAATTGAGTATATAGATACTTCATATCTTATCATGCATCCTAAACCAAACTAACCTCTTCCCTTGATTGTCTTACAGTACATTATTATTATTTTATCCACCACAGCAACTAGCACATTTTTCAGAACCTAGTGGATATTCAGTCCTTGTCTATGGAATACACGCACGCATTCTAAATTTGGAGTCATCATTTTCAGTGTTTTAAAACAAACACTTCCTGTATTGCGTCAACTATTTTCTAAGCAGCCCTAGGAATTCATTGAGGGAGGGTATGGGTAAGTTGGGGGTGAAACTATAAAGATGTAGATCCTCCTCTCAAAACTTCTTCAGCGTATCTTCATTGTTTGTTTATTTGCTTGCTTGTTTGTTTTAAAAGATCTAGATATAGTCTAATAAGAATTGTATAAATGTGATGTTTCACAATGATGGTACAAAATAATGAAATATTACCTTCTAGCTGTTTGTGGAAAATCATGGATACCATAAAGGATCTAGATTTTCTCTCTCCTTTCCTCCTAAGATTTATTCACTCAGTAAAGAGTAACCTGCTGACTATTTAGGGCTAGACACTGTTTTAGATACTTGGGCTATAACAATGAAAAGAACAGGTCTTGAATTAGTGAAAAGTTTATTTTAATTAGCTGTATGGTAAAAACAGGAAACTAACAAAAATAAACATATAACCTGTCAGATGGCAATGACTGCTCTGAGAAAAATGAAGGAGAAAAAGAAGTTCTAAATTATTATATATGACCAAATTTACCAACATATTATAGAAAGAAATGAGCTCATAATATTTATCAGAGAATTCCATGAAAATCACTACATTTTTCCAGAAAGCTAGGCACTGATAAGGGAATAAACAAACAGATAACTGATTTTAATTTGATCTTCTCTTACAAGTGCAGCTATGATCTGTCATTGTATAGAATATAAAATTAAAAATTGTTTATATTTCATTAACGTTAGCATATAATGTTCTTACATTTTTTGTTTGTTTGTTTGAGATGGAGTCTCATTCTGTTCACCTAGGCTGAAGTACAATGGCACGACCTTGGCTCACTGCCACCTCCACGTCCCGGATTCAAGCGATTCTCCTGCTCCAGCCTCCCGAGTAACTGGGACTACAGGCAGGCGCCACCACACCCGGCTAATTTTTGTATTTTATTAGAGACGGGGTTACACCAAATTGACCCGGTTGGTTTCGAACTCCTGACCTCAGATGATCCGCCTGTGCCTCAGCCTCCAATAGCGCTGGGATTACAGGCATGAGCCACCATGCCCAGCTAATGTTCTTATGTTTAAATATCAGACATCTATCAGATTCCCTTCTCGCTACTACAAACATTGCATGCTTTTCCATAGGCACAAGATTTTGTTTTCATTCAGGTTGGACTCAACAAGTATTATTTACCAGTTCATTGCATTTATCTATTTATCCAATAGAGGAAGTATGTAAGGTACAAATGAATAAAGTGTAATAATTCTTATACTCACTATTTGCCCTTATATCATGTAAGTTCTCAACTGTACATCATGTTTGTATTCCTAAAACCTAACTGGGAGGGAAAACTCAGAAAAATAGAATAAATAGTATTATATATCTCATACATCTTCATTTTAGAATATTCTAGGGGTACAGATCAGTATAAATAAGATACTTTGGTAAGTGCCCACCACATCGTCTGTCATCCTTAGAACCAGATTATACCATTCTTATTAAGAAAGAAAACTTGCTACTGTACCTTCTACCCAGTAACATATATATCATATATATATATAACATATTTGCTACTGGTTAGGAGTAACACTTGGAAAATCATACTTAATAATGTAGTGCAATTAGGTATAAATTCATTTAGTATTTTTAAATTTTATGTATATTCATATTTATATGAATCATCATTTAAAATAATGTCTACTGATCTTGATGGCATTAAAGGCATAAGAGGTACTGAGGATATTAATTTAATTTTGTTTACAGCTATGCACAAGTATTTTTAGTTCACTCAGATTTAATACAGTAGTCTATTATTTGATTACCTATACAGCTATCAAATCATTCAGGACTCCCACTGTTTCAACAACGAGAGTGGAAAATATTCTTTCATTTATGTTTATATGCAGCTATTTGTAGTCTAAATATTCTGGCAATTGATGGTGAAATTAAAATTATTTCTGTCAGATATGGTAATTTGATGACAGTGGATAAGCATGGGAGTAAGAGAAAGTTTTGAGGAAGAGGGGACAGTTTTTGTTTACTTAATGATTATTCAAAAGATGTTAAGTAAACATTCCCTGGAATGCTACAGAGAGTGGAACACAACGTTGAAACAATTTAATAATGCAGTCAATGAATCCAGTTTTTAAAAATGGGATCCATTTTCTAAAACTGAGCATACAGACACTTCATGACATGTTTTATTATGCATTCTAAACCAAACCAATTCATTCCCTTGACTGTCTTACAATGCATAGGGTATCTCTACATTCTAGGAAAGGAATTAACAATCTGTTTATATGCCACTTATAAAATCATACATAATAATGTAGTACAGTTAGGCATAAATTCACTTAGCATATTTAAATTTTGTAAAATGTTAACAAAAAGTGTTCTTGAAAAATATTTCTGATAATATTTTCTAAAAAATGATCAAATTGTAATACCTAAGGGACAATATCTTTCTAGTGAATTATCAGAGTATAATGTGGTATGTTCTGATTATGTTACATAATATTCTGATTATTAGAACATTTTAAATAAGTGAATTTAGCAAAATATTTAGAGGTTAAGGACACTGTTTTACACTATGTTTTTGGACCCAAATGTAAGAAAGAACCCAATAAAAAGAGGCAGCCAGGTAATGCTGCTGTTTGTAAACTTAAACAGAAACTTGCATGTAATTTATGGTTCAAAGAAAAATAAAAATATAAGTTATACTTTGTTTAGAACTTAATGACAGTGAAAAATTACACATAAAAAGGCAGACTGTTGAATGCAGCAAAAGCTGGAATTATATATGAAATATAAATATAAACACACAAAATAAGTGTAAATTATAATGAAGTAAAAATATATCAGAGAGAAAAAAGGAAGTAGTACAGTAAAAAATAAAGGTGATTCTTTAAAAACTTTAATTAAATAGACAAATCTCCAGCCATATTTATTACTAAGTAAAGAGAAAAAGAAGGAGATAGATCAAAAGACACAAGATGATGAATGAAAAGAGGGTCAGCACTTATAAATGTAGTAGAAATTTAAGCCATAAGAGCACAAGAAAATATTATCAACTGACTTTTGAATGTATAAAATAAAGACACTTAAAAAAAACTGAACAAAAATAGTTTTAAAAGAAAAAAGAAAATCATCAAACATCTATCCTTCCAAAAGTATAGACTTCAAAAGTGTAGTCCCGGATGGGTGAACATAAACCACACTTTAAGCAAGAACTCTCAATTATAACTGCTTGCAATTTTCTAGGATGCCAGCCACACTCCTGAACCAGAGCTTGGAACCGGCTATTCCCTCTGGAACACCCTTTTATTTCCCTGTCTAAGCAAAGACATGGAATCAATCTAAATGCCCATCAGTGGTCTGCTGCATAAAGAAAATGTGGTATATAAACACCATGGAATACTATGCAGCCATAAAAAAGAACAAGATCTTGTTCTTTGCAGAGATATGGATGTAGTTGGAGGCCATTTTCCTTAGCAAACTAACACAGGAAGAGAAGACCAAACACTGCATGCTCTCACTCATAGGTGGGAGCTAAATGATGAGAACACATGAACACATAGAGTGGGGGACAACACACACTGGGGCTTTTTGGAGGGTGGAGAGTTGGAGAAGGGAGAAGACAAAAAATATAACTAATGGTTACTAGGTTTAATACTGGGGTGATGAAATAATCTGTACAACAAACCACCATGATGCAAGTTTACCGATGTAACGAACCTGCACTTGTCCCCCTGAACATAGAAGTTAAAACTGAATGAAGCCTGTTAGAACCCCCCATTTAGTAGTCTAACATTTTCTCTAGTATTCCCAAACCCCTTGGCCTAGCCAACATTTTCCAAAGTGCTCTTAATCTTCTACTATCTTATAATTTATATATTTTTAGTGTATATTTTACACACTTCCTTAGAATATGAGTTCCTTCAAGGTAAGGACTGTTGTTTGTTCTATGCTCCCTGTGCATTTCCAGAGCCTAGAACAGGGTCTGGGTTAAAATAAGCAGCCGACACTATGCGATGAAATTTTTGGTGGGTATGAATACCTTTGATTCGAAACAAAACTCCATTTAATTGTGTGTGTGTGTGTGTGTGTATGCGTGTGTGTGTGTCTAAAGTCACCATAAGCACTAAAATCACTGTTTATAATCCTAGAATGACTGATGTGTCCATATTATGCATTTTTTATTTTATTTCATCATATTGACAGATAAAGGATACTAATTCCTAAACCTTTTCAATGATGCAGAAGCCTTCATAACATTTAAATTCCACTCATGGTAAAGATTCTTAGCAAAGAAAGAATAAATTGAACTTTGATAAATTACTTTAAAGTAGTTATAAAAGACCTATAGTGAATATCATACTTAAGTATTAGAAGCTTTCTCTTTAAAATAAAGAACAAGACAAATAATTGGCAACGTGACTTCTTTTCAAATTGCACAGCATTAGGAATCCAAGCCATAAAAGAAAATAAAAGACATGTAGATAGTAAAGAAAATGTAAAATGTTATTTACAGACAATACTGTTGTCTGCATAAAGATTATAAGAGAAAGCTAAAAACTATTACAGTCAAAAAGAGACATCAGCAAGCTTGGTGGAAACAAAACAAAACAAAACAAGTACAAGTTGTCAGTGACTTTTCAACAACCAATTAGGAAAAGATATATATACATTAAATCTTAACACTGAAAAGCAACAAAAATGCGGAAACGGTGCTTCTTATATGCCAGATTCTGGTTGAAACGTTTTACAAGTTTAACTCACTTAATCTTCCCAGTGATCCTATGAGGTAGAGGCCATATTTTTCTTAATTTTAATAGATGCAGAAACTGAAGAACAGAGAACAATTGACTTGCCTAAAGTAAAAGTTAAAAGGCAGCAGATGTAGAATTTACTCACAACAATCTAGATCCAGAGCATTTCTTGTGCCCCTGATCATATGCCAATTCTCTAGACTCTATCACTAACTCTATTAAATGATCAAGAACTTTAAACAAAAAATATTTAAATTAGTACATGAACAGGAAATGTACAAGTCATAAACATAGTAATATTTCCCAAAGATAATGTTTAATTGTGGTGTCATTACAACCAAAATACTAAAAAAATGTGCAAGCCAATCTCAAATATGTGGGGGAGAAAACTCAATATTAATTTGAAGACGATAAAAGAGCAAGGCATCTCCCTTCCTGACAGAAAGACTTCTTGAAACTGCAACATTCATACTGTGAAATGCTATGGTACTGGATCTAGCACTGAAACAGTCCAAGCTACCACAAATGAATGAAAAATGAGTCAAGAAAAACACAGATCCATATGTGAAAATTTGTTTTATAACAGAAATTGCATTAACCAAGCAGAGGTTAAATTTTAAAAACCATAAAATATTTCAATTAATTATTTAAGTGGAAAAAAATAAAGTTTACTCTTTCATTATCCTGCCCAGTACACAAAAATCAGTTCCAAGTGGACTTAAAAACACAATGCAAAAGCAAAACTTTAACATAATTACTAAAAATATAAGTCATCATCTTTATGGTATTTAAATTAAAAAGACTTTTTTAAAAAGACACAAATAAAGCAAAACCCATAAAGAGAAAAATTGATACTCTTGATGATGTTCAAATTTAAAACTCATGTGAAATAGCACCAAAGGCAAAGTGAAAGGGAAGCTTCACGGGGTACTAGAAAATTCTGCTATGTTTAACTAGCAAATCATTAGTATCCAGAGTAAATAAGAAAGTAATACATCACTAAGAAAGTGACACACAATCCTATAGAAAAATGGGAAAAAATATGAATTGGCAATTCACAAAAGAGAAAACCCAACTGAATACTAAATATAATAAGAAAATGTTGAACAAGTCAAACTATAAAAGCAATACAAATTAAATTGCTGATAAAATTATTTTATTCCCATCATACTGGAAACAATTAAAAATTCTGAATACCACGTGGTGGTGAAAATGTGATTGCATGAGTATATAGCAATTTGGACAGCAAACTGACAGCATGTGAGATAGTAGAAGATATTCATACAACAGAAATTCCACTATTCTAGAAAATACTCTTGCATATATATATAATAATAAAATCCATATAAGAATGTATACTGCAACATTTTAAAATTCAATTAAAGAGTAGAAAAGCTGTAAATGTCTCAAAACAAAGAACTTGAAAAATAGAATATAAATAAATGTATACAGTGGAAATCAGTAAACTGATAAATCACAAAAACATAAGTTTGAGTCACAACATCAAGTTACAGTACACATTTCAGTATATCATTTTACAAATTAACAAAATAAATATTGTTATAGTTTTATGGCTATAAGCATATAAAGGAAATATACACATGACTTTCTAGATAGGTATTATTTCTTATATCTACAAATAGAAAATGGGCTTGGGCAGAGAGGGTGATAGCTACAATTGCTTCTGTAATTATTCTCTTTAAAAATTAAAATGATCTGACTCACAAACTTAAGAGCTGGTGGAAATTCAGCACATTTTTTTCTCTTTTTTTCTCCTTGATTTAGTAATCATAAAAGCATGGAGGTGTTGTCACTCTCTTTCTGAGTCCCTCAGTGAGCAGAACATGGAGAAAAATACCCTAACTGACCCGGTAATGGAAGATTTAAGTTAAATAACCTTCAAGAAAAGAGACCTTAAACTGTTTTAAGACACTAATATCTAGGTGGTTTCATTGTTACAGGATAACCTAGCATATCCTGACTGATATTAGAATTCCTGCCATGAATCCTAAAATATATGATATAGTCTTAGTGATCACTGGGTGAGTGGCAAAGTAACCATTACTAAAGCTGAAAACATGGTAATACATCTTCTGCAGTGACAGGATATTTGATAAGACTTTCACCAGCAAAAATATGGAAGGTACATAACATTCCTAATAAAATTGTAGTTCCAAGAGAAGGATGGCCAGATTTAGCAAATAAAATTGCAAGGCATTCAGTTAAATTTGAATTTTAGATACACAACAGATATTATTGTTTAGAAAAATTTCCGTGTGATATTATACCAAATGATTATACATATTTGTACTAAAGAAAAACAGTGCTGCTTACCTGAAATTCAAATTTAACTGGTTTTCTGTGTTTTACCTGGCAATCCGATCAAGAGGGAGACATTGTGAAATAGAAAAGTAGCAATATTTCTTGGTTACTATAAAAGTTATTTAACAAGGTTTTATAAGGAAACATAAAGTCAGAGAAGAAGGTGGCAAAACAGTAGTCATTTTAAAAACTAGGTGGGGAAATCTGGAAGTAGACGTGACCAGATTTCACAGACAATTGTAGGGTGACAGGAGTATAGAGGAAGCCAATATAA
The DNA here is from genome assembly GCF_000951035.1 of Colobus angolensis palliatus. Classification (NCBI taxonomy): domain Eukaryota; kingdom Metazoa; phylum Chordata; class Mammalia; order Primates; family Cercopithecidae; genus Colobus; species Colobus angolensis. Next base: position 4,741,347 of record NW_012114899.1, read on the forward strand.
CACATCAAGGTTTATGGTTTGAAAAAAGGAAAGATGGAATATCAATTACCTGAAAAGAAGAAAATAGTGCACATTTGTAATTTGAGTTGCTTATTAGCATCCAACTAGAGATATCAAATATATAGGTAAATATCTACGTCTTTGAAATCAGGAGAGAGATTCAAACCGAAGACATAAATGTGGACATTGACAGCGTATAGATGACAGTATACTAAGTTTATAAAGGTAAAATAATAATAAAAGCTAATATTAACCTCTTTTGCATGAGTCCTTGATGTAAATTTTTTTATGTGTTAACTCATTGAGTACCCACAATAGGTTGATGTAATTGATTCTACCGTAATTACACTCTTTAAAAAGGGGTATTTTACTAAAAAGAAGGACTCAGTTTACACTCACCCTGAATTTGCAGCCATTGGTCTCACCTCTACGATAATTTTTAGTAACTGCCTAGTCAGTGAATCTTACCATAGTCCTTAGTTATGTAATTTTATTGTGTTTTTTGGAATTCCTTTCATTACCCATAACACTTTAATAACATATTTTTAAAATTTTGGCTTTAACACCTATATTGTAATGAATATTTAAAGAACTTCCTCCAAGTTTAGGATACAGAAATGGGTAAATTATCTCTACGCTTTCATATTTCACCATTAAGATGATGGTAAATTAGCAGCCCAAGAGATCATGTTTCTGAAAGTACAGAGAAAAAATAGAACCCAGTGACCCAACATAACTAAGGAGCAGATTTGAGACATTATCATTCTTGGTATTTCTGAAGAAGCACTGGGATAGAAGAGAGTTGAGATCATTTTGTTAGCTACAGCACTAAATTTTGGTCATGAATGTCAAAGTGATTCCATCTGTATGAGGAGCCTGTGGAGAATGGCAACATGCTCTATGTATACATTTTAGAATGGATTAATTGCCATCTGTATACCTTTTATCAGGTTATTCTATTTGTTCAGCATACCCCAAGATCTCTTTTGTACTTTACAAACCTAAACTTCAATTCTTCTTAGTTGGAGACTCACTTCAACCTACCGCATCCTTAGTTTTCTGCACTTACTTGTTATTTCTTAAAAAGTATACATTATAATATTATTCAATATATATCTAGAATTATACATTTATGTACTATAGTCACAGAAATTGGACTTGACATTAAGCCCTCCTTTTTACATATATTCCTGTTATTGTCTCACTGCTAAGTAATATTACTGGATGGCAAAATAAACCAAAAAACACAAATTGATATTAATGAAAAATATCAATATTAAATATTAGCTTAATAAATAACACAAGTGTATATTGAAATAGATGGGCATGTTAGGCTGGGCAAATTTTTGTGGGCACAATCATATAATTTCAAATTCAAATTCCATCATATAACAGGATGTTCTATTGGTACAATATCTCCTTGTTTACATGAAGAAATTAAGTATATTGATATTCATAGAACCCCAACTTTTAAATGTATTGGAAATTAATTATTTTAGGTTTCTCTCAACTCTCCCAATAGTGCACAAATATGTAGTTATGCTATATGTTAATAATTAAATAACGTTGGAAACTTACAACTTCAAAAAAATGTTTGCAGTTGTGGAAAGCTTCTGCAGTAGAGAAGGGAATGTGAATGGTATCAGTCTTAGATAACAAGAAAACCACTTCACTTTGTATCAGTTCTACTCATTTGCCATCCAAATATGATAGAAGATGGAGCTCATTCCTAACAAATATTTCCAGATATCATGCATTCCTTAAAGGAGATGATACTGATTGCCGTCTCAACTTTCACTCACTTTCCCATTACAATTAGCAGCAGTTTCTTTTAATTATCCCTGCCCTTCTTAGAGCAGTCTCAGATATATAAAAATTAATTACCTGGAACTCACATCTTTATAATTTTAACCTTTTCATGCTTCACTTATTTACAGTGACATTTATTTAAAACACTTATCAGGTGACTGCGCATGGTAGACATCTGGTTTATCAGAAAAGGCAGAAGAAAAAACAAATGTAGGGCATTAAGCTTGCTATGGTGCTTTCAGACTTTCTTAGAAATCATTAGCTCATCAAAACTTGTTTTGATATGGCAGAAAGACATATCCTATTAAAATGATATTAATGCAACATCACTGTTGTCATTAAACCATAATATCACATATTACACATTTATGCTGAAAATGGATTCAAACTTTGTATTACTCTATCTTTTAATTATTAGAAGAAACTTTGCGGATTGTAGTCAGATAACTTAAAATAATAAAATCAATGTCACCTACAAGGTCAAAGGATTTAGTAAAACCCGACTACTCATTTCCTTTTAAGTACTTACGCATTTTAGAAATGAAGACTGCCTATTCATGTGGCTTCTATGATTTTGTTAAACATTGTCCGGAGCCATAAGGCCCGGAGTTAGCCGACCTCTGTTGCTTGATCTCCGCAAAGCGGAGACAAAATGGCACATTTCCGGGTTCTTCATTATAAACCTTTCCCGCGCGCGCCCAAACCTTTCCGGCGCGCGCCCAAACCTTTTCGCGCCCAGAAAGATACGCAACCTACGGCGCAGGTGCGATCCCGCGCCCGGGAAAAATTACAAACCCACCGCGCATGCGCAATTGTAATTTGCGTCAAAGCCCTGGCCCAACCTCTTCCCCTGCCAGCCTATATAAGGCATCGCACCAACATTATTAAACGAGACTTGATCAGGCTATTTGTCTTGTCTCCATTTCTCGTGTTTTCTTGTCTCCTCCATTCCCACTCCCCCTTCCAGGGTCTGTTCAACTGTCCTGCAGGTCGGGACAAAACATTAATTAGCAAAATTTCTAGTTTTCTTCTAGAGCAGTTTAGTGGAATGAAAGACCTTTTTTATCCTGTGCCTCTAACCACAACTGGGTCTCTATCTTGAAAGATATTTATCAAGTCTCTGCTGCATCTTTCCTTCTCTACACCATTCTTACAGTCCTCAGCAAGCCCTGATTTCTATCACATGATCACACATTTTGGCCCTTTATTGTTAGTCTTCTTTCTTTCATTGCTACATGTTAGAATAAATAGTGTGAGATAATGCTTTTATCTATTCGACTACTTTCTCTTTAGCTCCTGACCCACTGTCTTTGTTTCAGAATAATTATCAGTGCCTACATATTACCTTCATATGTATGAGGCCTTCATTATTTTTGCTCTTTCCATCTCAATTTTCTGTACATTTGTATTCTCTAAAGTCTTTAGCTCTGTCAGTCGTTCCCTTTTCTCTCTCCAGTGGACATTATCTGCTTTTCATAGATGTTCCTACTCAAAAGAGATCTTGCCAGTATTTTACATTAAGTAATTGTTCTATTTCTTGACTTTTGCTGGCCTATAAATATAACATATAAAAGTAGCCATTGCAGGCACAGTAAATTATTTGTCTATGATATCACAATGTTTGCCCCAGTATCTTAACACAACCCACAAACTTACATAATTTTTTAATTTAAAAACTTGAAAATACCTTTGCTTAAACAAAGGCAGTTTGTTTTCTAACTTATGTACATGTATATGTATATATACACACAAATATATATGTATACACATATATACTCATAAATTATTGAAAGTTTCATGGAAATTTTTACTTTGCCAATTTGCCCCAAAACTTGATTTTAAATTAATTATATGAAAGAGTACAGCACTGCCTTTAATTAGCTAGAAAAGTTCTCAGCCCACTTAAATAAACTATTTCCAACTTGGGGAGGTAAATTTAAATATCTTATCTTAGCAACAAACTTATAACCCTTAAAAACATTTGCTATGGTATCTATATATTACATTTCCCTTGATGTGAAAAAGAAGAAAATAAACATTTCAGAAAAGCCCACAATTAAAGAATATCACCTGGCATCATGTCTAAAGATGTATAAAAGTAAAATAGAAAAGATTTGTGGATATGACAACAATTCGGCTAGCTTTCAAAATTATTTTTTGCTTTGTTTTTTGCAAAGCTTAATTAAATGAATATATGAACATTGAGTCTATTAATCTTCTCTCTTAAAAATTCAAAGTACTATTTTAAAGTAAATTATCTTAGGAATATTCTCTGAGAATGAACTTCATGTGGTAAATACCAGCATCATTACTAAATGTGTTTAAGGTATACAATGGAAGTAAAGTCTGCTGCTAGGAAAAAAAAAAATGACCTTTTGTTTTACAATTTATTTTATAATTTATTTAGTGTAGCATTTTAAAATCATATTTAGATATAACAGGTGCCAAGAGAGCTCTGTACTAGGAAAGATAATTTTAGTATTACCATCTATAAAATATACTAATAAATATGAAATGAATATACTATAATTAAACTGTAACTCTTGCCCATGCCAGCCCAACATAACTATTATAAAATTGCACATAACTATCAGGCTCTTAATTTAAGGTAACATTGCAGGCATTACAAAAAATAAAATATTGAGTAACTCATCAAAACTATTTTCTTATGAAGGTAATAAAAGCTACAATACCTGCCCATATCAATTCTTTAAAGGTGTTTGAAGCAAATTTCTTAAATAACTTTAATTTCTGGAGCCAGACATATGGTTGACTGTGCTCTTTGACATTTACTACTACAAACTGTTGCTAAGTCCAGACTTCAAGACCTGCATTTATTCTTTTTAAAACAAATTATCTAATTAGTTATATGTGATTACAGCAGTGGTTCTCAGTTTCTTTTTTTTGTTGGTGGTGTTTTTTTTTTTTTTTTTGAGACAAAGTCTTGCTCTGTTGCCCAGGCTGGAGTTCAATTTTAACATCACCTGGAAACCTGCAAAGTTTCAGCTTTCACTCCAGGTCTACTGAATCAGAAATGCTAGGGATAAGCCCCAACATACACTGTTTTAGTAAGATCTACAAGTGATTTCAATGCAGGTTAAGTCTGAAAACACTGGAAAAGAGGAGAGAAAAAGAGAGAGAGAGAGAGAGAGAGAGAGAGAGAGAAGAGAGATGGAGATAAATTCCCAGACCATACGCTGTACTAGAAATAGTGTGTTAGGACTTTACAACAGGCTCAAAATTTACAGATGAATTGTAGCTGACATTTGAACACAAAGGAAAGGAGCCCACTAGTTCAGAGAGAATCTCTGATTATAAACAACTTCATTTCCTGCTTAGGTATTATTCAAAGGTATGTTTGATAGCATAATGCTTCTCTACAACCAAGTAAAGCTCAAACAAATTTAAGATGTCTTTTTTTAAATGTTGTATGTTCATGAGATTTAAACTAATAGAGGCTTAGCTCAATTGGTAATTAAGGTGATGAGTCTGCACTGGAGGTGGAAATAAATATTTTATTAGACTTGTGATGAATTCTAGATAAATTTGACACTACTAAAATGATTTTGAAAGTCTGGATGATTTTTGACCAAAGATAGACCCAAATACATATATTGTGATTAAAAGTATTGCTCTGATTTAGAAATTTTAACAAGTTACATCATGTTTAAATTCATGATTTCTGTGGGTAATTGGTGGTCAGTGCTTCGTGGGGCAGAATGTTAAAGAAATTTCTATATGAGTTTGAGTAAAACTTTGTGACAAACAATTTGAAAAAAAATAGTTGAAAAGAAGAATTCAGTAGGTAAAGTTAAAAAAGTAGACCTCACTATGAAAAAAAAGTAGGAATATATAGAAAATTTACATATTACGAGTTGAATGTGTGCAGACTTCCCAAGATCTATATATGCTATAAGGACCACTATGGTTGATAGTGTAGAGAAACTAAGGCAGTATTTATGCAGTCTTTTAGAATATCACAACTCCATTCCATTACTATCTGATGATACTTTAGAAAACCTGGAATCTGCAGTATCCCCATTTTGTTTGAAGAGGAATAGTAGAAGAAGCATTTGTCACTCTTATTTCACCTTCAGCTTTTCATTATTTCCCATACACATTCCTGTTACAATTCTTGGGAAATAATTAAACTAAACTTACAGTCTTTTATATGGGTAATTTAACTATATTTACTGGTGTTTAAATGATTTTCTACACAGCTAGGCTGTGTAGAAAATACAAGTACTGGTAGTTGTTTGAAAGTTAGCTCAGTTTAAGTAAGAGGTGGCCTGAAAAGTCAAGTCTCACTAGAAACTGAGATTGTAAAACTATTCTTTGGGAACTGACTCGATAGATAGATATAGATATAGATGTTTCTCAATAACAACAATAAAGACAATTATTTCTTCATATATTTCTTATAATAAGCAAAATATTGACTAACAAAAACACAAGAAAGGAAAAATGCTAACAAAAAGTGTCCTGAATACTCTATATATTAAAGTGTACTACCAAAATAAAAATTAGACAGCATTTTCTGTGAGATAAAATAGATCAAGTAATGGAGCCTCGCTTGATGCTTCATACACCAGGAGAGCTGGAAGGATGCACAGATTCAGTAAAAACATGCCAAAATTAGCATTAGAAGATATGATTTTATTTACTTATTTATTTATTTTTTAGAGACAGGGTCTCACTCTATCACCTGGGCTGGGGTGCATTGGCACAATCATAGTTCACTGGAGCCTCAAGTTCTTGGGCTCAAGCCTCTGTCTAAGCCTCCTGAGTAACTAAGACTACAGGTGCATGCCACTATGCCCAAATGATTTAAAAAAAAAAAAATAATAGAAATGGGGTCTCACTAAGTTGCTCAGGCTGGTCTTGAACTCCTGGCCTCAACCCACTCTTTCATCTTGGCCTCCCAAAGTGCTGGAATTATAGTCATGAGTCATGACACCCAGCCTAATAAATGATTTTCAATAAATTATATTTAACAAAATGGATTAGAATTAACCAAAAAATAAAACTAGAAATTCAAAGCTTTAAGGAGTGGATGTAGGTGTGTATCTGTGCATGAATGTCTGTTAATTTTGTTTCTTTTTAAATCAGAGAAAACAAATTTGAAAAGGTTCTTTGAAAGTAGCTGCCGCCTTATTGGAATTGTATTTCCAAATAGGAGAGTCTAGTTCTTCAAAATTATCAGAACCTGTTATTTATCCTCCATTTATTCTTTTTCTTTTGAGACAGAGTCTCGCTCTGTTGCCCAGGCTGGAGTGCAGTGGCACAATCTCAGCTCACTGTAAGCTCCGCCTCCTGGGTTCATGGCATTCTCCTGCCTCAGCCTCCTGAGTAGTTGGAACTACAGGCGCCCGCCACCACACCCGGCTAATTTTGTTTTGTATTTTTTAGTAGAGACGGGGTTTCACCGTGTTAGCCAGGATGGCCTTGATCTCCTGACCTCGTGATCCGCCCACCTCCGCCTCCCAAAGTGCTGAGATTACAGGCGTGAGCCACCACGCCCGGCCTATCCTCCATTTATTCTTATGATTGGGCAACGTGTGGCACATTTAAGGATTATTATCCAGTATATCATACATATATTAACATGTGATACTTTAAGGATCTAAGGAGAACTGAAAATTTTATCTAAGGAATTCATTAGCCTATCACAGAGGTAGCTCTTTGATACGTAAGTCATTCACCTTTAATAGAATGTAACATAAAGGTTGAAGTTTTCATAGAATAAATAATACTGTGAATTTTTAGATAGAGTGTAAACTCCTCTGGGTTGACTGGCTTTTCTGTCCTTACAGAGCTGCCCATTGTGGTCAAATTGACTACAATGAGAAGCTGATGATGCAAAGTTATGCCAAGCATAGCAACTGCAGCAGGCCTTCCTCATTCCAATGTAAACATTCATTATATGAAGCATTATCTAAGGCCCTTTTGCCTTGAAAGAGAGAGTAAAAAATTACTCAGGAGTAGAGTCTCTAAAATATTCATTTCCCTGATTCATGGAGTCATACAAGTTTCTTTATCATCTCAGCATTTTAAGTCTAGTCCAAAAGTCCAAAGACTAAATAAAGTAATTGATACATGGCATCCGTGAAGATAATACAAGTAAAATATGGCTTTATCTTGACTATGAAAATTTCATATGAAAGAAATTGTTTCCAAGAAACTTTACCCAATAAAATTTAAATCATAAATATTTTTAACCAATTTTATTCAATAAATACTTACTGAGAACCTACTGTTTGCCTGGCCTTGTTATACTTGTTTGGAATTTATTCGAGAAGTAAACCATCTAATGCTTCATGACATTGGTCTGGGCAAAGGTTTTTTGGATAAAAACTTAAAAGGACAAGCTGTGAAAGCAAATTTAAAAGCATCTTCATAGCAAATAATAATAATAATAATAATAATAATAATAATCACCACAGTGAAGAGACAACCTAAGAACAGGAAAAAATATTTCCAAATCATGTATCAGATAAGAGATTAATATACAAAATATATAAAGAACTCAAACAACTCAATAGCAAGAAAACAAATAACCTGATTAAACAATGGGCAAAAAAACCTGAATAGACATTTCTCAAAAGAAGACATAAAAGTAGCCAACAGATACATGAAAAATATATTTGACATTACTAATCTTCTGGGAAATGAAAATAAAAACCACAATATCATCTCACCCTGATTCAAATATTATCAAATAGACAAAAAATAACAAATAATAGTGGGGATGTGAGAAAAGGGAAACTCTAATACACTGTTTGTGGGAATGTAAATTAGTACAGTGTTTATGGAAAACAATATGGAAGTTCCTCTAAAAATTAACAATAGAACTACCATATGATCCAGTAATTCTACTACTGGGTACACATCCAAAGGAAATAAAATCAGTATGTCTTAGAGATATCCACTTCCATGTTTATTGCAGCACTATTCACAATAACCAAGGTATGAATCAACCTAAGTGATCATCAAATGATAAATGAATAAAGAAAATGTGGTATATATACACAATGGAATACCATTCAGCCATACAAAAAATCCTGTTATTCAAGGCAACATAAAAGAACCTGAAATGAAATATGCCAGGCACAGAAAGACAAATACCACTTGATCTCACTCACATGGAATTTAAAAGAGTTGATATAATAGTAGAGAGTATAATAGCAGTTGCTAGAGACTGAGAAGTAGAGTGAGAAGGAAAGATAGAGAGAGACTGGATAAAAAATTCAAAGTTACATTTGCACAAGATGAATAAGTTCTGGTGCTTTATAGCACATTAGAGTGACTATGGTAAAAAGTATTGTATTGTATGTTTCAAAATACTTAGAAGAAAGAATTTTTAATGTTTTTATCACAAACAAATGATAACTGTATGAGATGATGGATATGCTGTATACCCTGAAATGACTATTACATAATGTATAGATGTAGGAAACATCACACTCTACTCCATAAATATGCATAATTATTATGTGTCAAAAACAAAAATTTTTAAAGTGAATCTCTCTCTAATGAAAGTATCTTTTGGCTCTTACATACATGATTTATTTTTCCATTTTGCCAAAAGTCAAGTTCTATATACTAAAACAAAGAATTTATTGTATGCTTTCAAAACAATATATTTTAATAGCATCTATAGATTCATCAAGCTATGATATAACAAACACAATAAAACTTGAGTAATTTAACTACTTTAAAATAGAACTTATGAGGTTTTTTGTTTTTGTTTTTGTTTTGTACATTCAATCCTCAGAAAAACATGACTCTTCCTGTTTTTTTTTTTGAAAGGAGTCTTGTTCTGTTGCTCAGGCTGAAGTGCAGTAACATGATCTCAGCTCACTGCAAACTCCACTTCCCGAGTTCAAGCAATTCTTCCTGCCTCAGCCTACAGAGTAGCTTGGACTACAAGCACCACCACCTCGCCAGGCTAATTTTTGGATTTCTTAGCAGAGACGGAGTTTTGCCAGGTTGGCCAGGCTTGTGTTGAACTCCTGACCTCAGGTGATTACAGGCGTGAGCCACTGTGCCTGGCCAATGTTTTAAAGGTCAATATCTATCATTATATTTTCTCATTCTCTTTTGCTGTACTTATTAAATGGTCTATTATCCTAGACAATAGCTAAGAAGATGAAAAACAAATCAATAGCATATGATCTAAAACTGATCCATGTTATACATTAAATATATGATTTGATTTGCTTAAGACCTCTAGTATTTCTATTTCTTTTTTAATCTTTAGAGTTTCAACATTTCATTATAATTTTGGTTAAATTTACTGACTTCTCAAAACTTTTCAAGTTTAATGAACTATATACCCATCAGTGTATTAAGCAGAAAAACAACTTAGAAAATTGTCACCAAAACATGAACTTGGTATCTGAAAACAATAATTAGGCTTCTCTCTGGCCATTAATCAGGGGATTTTTATGACACCACAATTTTACTATTTTGTTTATTTGCTTGTTTTATAGTACATGAAGATAGAAATATTAAAGTTTCTGTATGATGTAGAACATTTCTTTAAAAATGTGTTTTAAAATGTCTTTTTTTCCTGCAAAACTGAATTCTAGTACCTAATTTCTCTGTCTGTTACTTTGGTGGGCCAGGAGTCCTGCCTAGAAGAATATTGATGTCTCTCTCATCAGAGGTCTTTGATAATGTCAGGAATCCAATATATCCTATGGGTATATTTTTACCTTTTTAAAACAAATTTTATTTTTGCCTATTTTTGTTGTTCTAAGGCTCTTTATGACATGACTATTTAAAGTACTGAGGACAAGAAAGGATGTTTATATATACTTCCTGTTGTTTAAATATTCATGCAATTCTGACAAGATTAATACACTAATTTCACTGTCATTAGTTTCATTAACAGATATTAATTATATCTGAATCTAAATGCCAAATGGATAGAAAGTTGGGATCAATTCTATTTAAGATAATTGAGGTTATCTTTATAAACATGGTTGGAGTGGCATAAATGTCATCTATTTTGGTTAGAGATGGACTCTAGATACTAGATAAAACACTTGGGACTAAAACACTTGTCCTAGAACTCATCATTATAGGCACTTCCCATAATGGGGGAAACTGAATATTTATAACAGCCTTTTGGAATACTTGATAATGATGATGATGATGGGAAAGAGAGAGAGAAAGGCCAGGCATGGTGGCTCATGACTGTGATCCCAGCACTTTGGGAGGCTGAGGCAGGTGGATCATGAGGTCAAGAGTTCAAGACCAACCTGAACAACACAGCAAAAATCCATCTCTACTAAAAATACAAAAATTAGCCAGGCATGGTGCAGTGTCTGTAGTCCCAGCTACTTGGGAGGCTGCGGCAAGAGAACCATTTGAACGCAGGAGGCAGAGTTTGTGGTAAGCCGAGATCATGCCACTGCACTCCAGCTTGGGCAATAGAGCGAGATTCCATCTCAAAATAAAAAAATAAATAAATAAATAAATAAGAGAGAGAGACAGAAACATTCTTTTCTCTGGCACAATTTAGAGACTTGATCATCTGTTCCAAGATGGTTGAGTAGGAACAGCTCCAGTCTGCAGCTCCCAGTGTGACCAAAGCAGAGAATGGGTGATTTCTGCATTTCCAACTGAGGTATCTGGTTCATCTCATTGGGACTGGTTGGACAGTGGGCACAGCCCACGGAAGGCGAGCCAAAGCAGGGTGGGGTGTCACCTCACCCAGGAATCACAAGGGGTCAGGTGATTTTCCTTTTCTAGCCAAAGGAAGATGTGACAGACTGTACCTGATAAAAACGGGACACTCCAACCCAAAATTTCCCAAGGTCTTCACAACTCGCAGACAAGGAGATTCTCTCCCGTGCCTGGCTTGTTTGATCCCACGCACATGGAGCCGTGCACACTGCTAGCGCAGCAGTCTGAGATCGAACTGTGAGGCAGCAGCCTGGCTGGGGGAGGTGTGTCTGCCATTGCTGAGGCTTGAGTAGGTAAACAAAGCAACTGGGGAGCTCGAACTGGGCAGAGCCCACCACAGCTCAGCAAGGCCTACTGCCTCTATAGATTCTACCTCTTTGGGCAACACATAGCTGAACAAAAAGTAGCAGGCAACTTCTGCAGACTTAAACGTCCCTGTCTGACAGCTCTGAAAAGAGCAGTGGCTCTCCGAGCATGGCATTTGAGTTCTGAGAATGGATACACGGCCTCCTCAAGTGGATCCCTGATCCTCATTTAGCCTAACTGAGAGACATCTCCCAGTAAGGGCTGAAAGACACCTCATATAGGCAGGTGCCCCCTGGGTTGAAGTTTCCAGAGGAAGGATCAGGCAGCAATATTTGCTGTTCTGCAATATTTGCTGTTCTGCAGCCTCCGCTGATGATACCCAGGCAAACAGGGTTTGGAGTGGAATGTCAGCAACTCTGAAAGACCTGCAGCTAAGGGACCTGACTATTAGAAGGAAAACTAACAAACAGAAAGGAATAGCATCAACATCAACAAAAAGGACTATACCAAAATGCCATTTGTGGGTGAACAACATCAAAGATCAAAGGTAGATAAAACCACAAAGATGGGGAGAAACCTGAGAAGAAAAGCTGAAAATTCTAAAACCAGAGTGACTTTTCTCCTCCAAAGGATTGCAGCTCCTCATCAGCAATGGAGCAAAGCTGGATGGAGAATGACTTTGACAAGTTGACAGAAGTAGGCTTCAGAAGGTCTGTAACAACAAATTTCTCTGAGCTAAAGAAGCATTTTTGAACACATTGTAAGGAAGCTAAAAACCTTCAAAAATGGTTAGACAAATGGCTAACTCGAATAAACTGAAGAGAAGACCTTAAATGACCTGATGGAGCTGAAAACCATGGCACGAGAATTTTATGACACATGCACAAGATTCAGTAGCTGATTTGATCAAGTGGAAGAAAGGGTATCAGTGACTGAAGATCAAATTAATGAAATAAAGTGAGAAGACAAGGTTAGAGAAAAAGGATTTAAAAGAAACAAACAAAGCCTCCAAGAAAGATGTGACTATGTGAAAAGGCCAAATCTACATTTGATTGGTGTACCTGAAAGTGATGGGGAGAATGGAACCAAGTGGGAAAACACTCTTCAGGATATTATCCAGAACATCCCCAACCTAGCAAGGCAGGCCAACATTCAAATTCAGGAAATACAAAAAATACCACAAAGACACTCCTTGAGAAGAGCAACCCCAAGACTCATAATTGTCAGATTCACCAAGGTTGAAATGAAGGAAAAACTGTTAAAGGAAGCCAGAGAAAAAGTGTGAATTACCCACAAAGGGAAGCCCATCAGACTAACAATGGATTTCTCAGCAGAAACCCTACAAGGCAGAAAAGAGTGAGGGCCAATATTCAACGTTCTTAAAGAAAAGAATTTTCAACCCAGAATTTCATATCTAGTCAAACTAAGCTTCCTAAGTGAAGGAGAAATAAAATCCTTTACAGAGAAACAAATGCTGAGAGATTTTGTCACCACAAGGCCTGACTTACAAGAACTCCTGAAGGAAGCACTAAACATGGAAAGAAACAACTGGTACCAGTCACTGCAAAAACATGCCAAACTGTAAACACCATCGATGGTAGGAAGAAACTGCATCACCTAACAGGCAAAATAAACAGTGAACATCATAATGACAGAATCAAATTCACAAAAAAACAATATTAACCTTAAACATAAATGGGTTAAATGCCCCAGTTGAAAGACACAGACTGGTGAATTGGATAAAGAGTCAAGACCCATCAGTGTGCTGTATTCAAGAGACCCATCTCACATGCAAAGATGCACATAGGCTCAAAATGAAGGGATGGAGGAAGATTTACCAAGCAAATGGTAAGAGAAAAAAAAAAAAAAAAGCAGGGGTTGTAATCCTAGTCTCTGTTAAAACAGACTTTAAACCAACAAAGATCAAAAGAGACAAAGAAGACCATTACATAATGGTAAAGGGATCAATTCAACAAGAAGAGCTAACTATCCTAAATATATATGCACCCAATAGAGGAACACCCAGATTCGTAAAACAAGTCCTTAGAGACCTACAAAGAGACTTAGACTCCCACAAAATAATAATGGGAGATTTTAACACCCCACTGTCAATATTAGACAGATCCATAAGACAGAAGGTTAACAAGGATATCCAGGACTTGAACTCACACCTAATACATATCTACAGAACTCTCCACCCCAAATCAACAGAATATACATTCTTCTCAGCACCACATCACACTCAATTTAAAATTGACCATATAATTGGAAGGAAAGCACTCCTCAGTAAATGTAAAAGAACAAAAATCACAACAAACTGTCTCTCAGACCACAGTGCAATCAAATTAGAACTCAGCATTAAGAAGCTCACTCGAAACTGCATAACTACAAGGAAACTGCAAAACCTGCTCCTGAATGACTACTGAAGGCAGAAATAAAGATATTCTTTGAAACCAATGAGAACAAAGACAAAACATTCCAGAATCTCTGGGACACATTTAAAGTAGTGTGTAGAGGGAAATTTATAGCACTAAATGCCCACAAGAGAAAGCAGGAAAGATCTAAAATCGACACCCTAACATCACAATTAAAAGAACTAGAGAACTAAGAGCAAACAAATTTGAAAGCTAGCAGAAGGCAAGAAATAAGTAACATGAGAGCAGAACTGAAAGAGACAGAGACACACACACACACACACACACACACACACACACATACGCACACAAATCTTCAAAAAATGAATGAATCCAGGAGCTAGTTTTTTGAAAAGATCAACAAAATTGATAGACCACTAGCAAGACTAATAAAGAAGAGAATAGAGAAGAATCAAATAGATACAATAAAAAATGACCAAGTGGATATCACCACAGATCCCACAGAAATACAAACTACCATCAGAGAATACTATAAACACCTCTATGCATATAAACTAGACAATCTAGAAGAAATGGATAAATTCCTGGACACACACACCCTCCCAAGACTAAATCAGGAAGAAGTTGAATCTCTGAATAGACCAATAACAGGCTCTGAAATTGAGGCAATAATTAATAGCCTACCAACCAAAAAAAGTCCAGGAACAGGCAGATTCATAGCCAAATTCTACCAGACGTACAAAGAGGAGCTTGATACCATTCCTTCTGAAACTATTCCGATCAATAGAAAAAGAAAGAATTCTCCCTAACTCATTTTATGAGGCCAGGGTCATCCTGATAGCAAAGCATTGGAAACAACTCAAATGTCCATCAATGATAGACTGGATAAAGGAAATGTGGCACATATACCTATGGAATACTGTGCAGCCATAAAAAAAGAATGAGTTCGTGTCCTTTGCAGGGACATGGATGTAGCCGGAAATCATTATTCTCAGCAACCTAGCACAAAAATGAATCACCACATGTTCTCAATCATAGTTGGGAATTGAACAATGAGAACACCTGGACACAGGGCAGGGAACATCACACACCAGGGCCTGTCGGTGGGTGGGGGGCTGAGGAAGGGATAACATTAGGAGAATTACCTAATGTAAATGACGAGTTGATGGTGCAGAAAACCAACATGCCACATGTATACCTATGTATCAAACCTGCATGTTGTGCACATGTACCCTAGAATTTAAAGTATAAAAAAAGAAATTAGAGACGTTTTCTGCCTCAAATAGATATTATGCATGTTACTAATTAATTAAGCAGAACTCATCAAAATGCCAAAAGATAAAAATCTACTAAATCAAAGATATAATTACCAAAAGTCACTCTGTATAATTCATGGTTTTAGGACATGATTAAGTACATACTTAGCATAATTGAAAGGTATCCACCTGAAAGCAACAGTAATCACACGCACACACACAAGTCAATATGTCAAAATTACACATCAAGCTTTTAATTAATTCATCAATCATACCTCAGAGTTTCTTGATTATTAGAATTATTTGTATGCATTAAAAATAAACATTCCTAATTTAACTCACATTATTAGGCATTGTGGTATGACATCATTTCATAATATACACTGAAACATATTCAAATAAAATGAAACTATATCTGAGATATGCTTCAAGTAATTTGGGAGGAAAGGATGGGAGATGCAGTTGGTGCAAGCATGCCCATGAATTGATAATTGTTGAAACTGGGTGATAAATTCATAGGTGGGGTCATGATAGTCTTCTGTTTTTTTGTATATATTTGAAAATTCCTATATTAACGTTTGTGAAATACAAATTCTTAGGCCACATTCTAGTCATATTTAATTAGAATATTCTGGAGTTGAAGCTTCAAGTGAAAGGTGAAGCCAGCTGAGCTTCTGGTATGGATGGTGATTTGAGGAACTTTTGTGTCTAGCTAAAGGACTGTAAATGCACGAATCAATGTTCTGTGTCTAGCTAAAGAATTGTAAATGCACCAATCAGCACTCTGTAAAAGTGAACCAATCAGTGCTCTGTAAAATGGGCCAATCAGCAAGGTGTGGGCGGGGCCAAATAAGGGAATAAAAGCTGGCCACCTGAGCCAGCAGTGGCAACCATCTCGGGTCCCCTTCCACACTGTGGAAGCTTTGTTCTTTCTCTATTCACAATAAATCTTGCTGCTGCTCATTGTTTGGGTCCGAACCACCTTTAAGAGCTGCAACACTTGATAAGAGGGCCCATGGCTTCACTCCTGAAGTCAGCGAGACCACAAACCCACCAGAAAGAAGAAACTCTGATCACATCTGAACATCAGAAGGAAGAAACTCCAGACATACCACCTTTAAAAGCTGTAACACTCACTGCGAAGGTCCATGGCTTCATTCTTGAAGTCAGCAAGACCAAGAACCCTCCAGAAGAAACAAATTCTGGACACATTTGGCAACCATGAAGGGACAATTACCAAGTGGTGAGTACCATCAAACCCCTTTCACTTGCTATTCTGTCCTATTTTTCCTTAGAATTCAGGGGCTAAATACCGAGCACCTGTTGGCCAGTTAAAAGTGATGAGCACAGTCACTGGACTAAAGACATGGGTGTCAGGCTTTCTGGGAAAGGGTTCTCTTACAACCCCTGACTCTTTGGAGTTGGGAGCATTGGTTTGCCTGAAACCAGCTTCTGCTTGTCCTGTACTTCTAGGCTGAGCCAAGGGTCAACAGAGAGGAAATTCATTCAGCTCCAGGGTCCCGGCAACAAGGTAGTTGACCCTACAGCCATGAGTGGAACTCTCAAAGTCATGTTGCCCAAACGAGACTCGCCCATCTACCCTATCTATCCTGACCCTTGCCTCCTGGGTCCTAAAACCTGTCAGACAAACTTCTTCTTGCCTCTCTTCTCTGAGGCTAGTCTTGCTTCTAAAAACCACTCCCTGTCTCTGGTGCTTTCCTAGTTTCTCCTATAACAATAATTTCTAGTACAAACTTCGGGACTCTATTCCCTTCTTTAGGCACCTGGGCTCACCAATCAGAAAGACATAATTTTTGCCCAAAGCCTCATTTGGGGAGTGGGACTATCTTGTCTGGAATTTTAGGACCCCTCCTCAGACTGGCAGGCCTAATAAAGAGTATTCCTGAAGCTAGGATATGGGAGCCTCAGAAATTGTATCCTTCCTATTCATATAAGTGAGGACAAAAAGTGTAACTCTTCCAACCCTGGAGATCCCTTTCCTGTCTCAGGGTATGGCTCTCCACTTCATTTTGGGGGTATAACATCTTTATAGGACAGGGGTAAAGTCCCAACACTAACAGGAGAATGCTTTGGATTTTAAGAGTTTTTTGAGAATGCATAAGTAAGGGCCACTAAATCCAACCTTCCTTGGTCCTCCTTGTGATCTAGGAGGAAAACTAGACTCTGCTGCTGTGTCAGTGAGTGCAACTATTCTGCTCAGCAGGGTCCAGGGACCATTGAGGGTTCCTGGGCAAGTGGTGTTTCTGCTGCTGCATCGGTGAGTGCAACTATTCTAATAAGCAGGGTCCAGGGACCATTGAGGGTTCTTGGACAGTGGGAGAAACCAACAAACCAAAACGACAGGCAGCTTTGTCTTTCAGATGGGAAACACTCAGGCATCAACAGGCTCACCCTTTAAATGCATCCTAAGCCATTGGGACCAATTTGAACTGCAAAGCCTGAAAGAGAGGTGGCTCATTTTTTTCTGCACTACAACTTGGCCCCAATATTCTCTCTCTGATGGGGAAAAATGGCCACCTGAGGGAAGTATAATTACAATACTATCCTGCAGATTGATCTTTTCTGTAAGAGGGAAGGCAAATGGAGTGGAATATCTTATGTCCAAGCTTTGTTTTCATTGAAGGAGAATACACAACTATGCAAAGCTTGCAATTTACATCCCACAGGAGGACCTCTCAGCTTACCCCCATATCACAGCCTCCCTATAGCTCCCCTTCCTGGTAATAATAAGCCTCCTTTAATCTCCCCCACCCAGAGGGAAACAAGAAAATAAATCTCCAAAGGACCACAAGTACCCCTGGCCTATCGGTTATGTCCCCTTCAAGCTGTAGGGGGAGCGGAATTTGGCCCTACCCAAGTACATGTCCCCTCTCCCTCTCTGATTTAAAGCAGATCAAGGCAGATCTGGGGAAGTTTTCAGATGATCCTGATAGGTATATAGATGTCCTACAGAGTCTAGGGAAAACCTTCCATCTCACTTGGAGAGATGTCATACTATTGTTAGATCAAACCTTGGCCTTTAATGAAAAGAATGTGGCTTTAGCTGAAGCCCAAGAGTTTGGAGATACCTCATATCTTAGTCAAGTAAATGATAGAATGACAGCTGAAGAAAGGGACAAATTCCCTACCAGTCAGCAAGCCCTCCCCAGTATGGATCCCCACTGGGACCTTGACTCAGATCATGGGGACTGGAGTCATAAGCATCTGTTGACCTGTGTTCTAGAAGGACTAAGGATACTTAAGAAAAAGCCCATGAATTATTCAATGATGTCCACCATAACTCAGGGAGAGGAAGAAAATCCTTTTGCCTTCCTTGAGCCTTAAGGAAATACACTCCCCTGTCACCTGACTCACTAGAGGGTCAATTGATCCTAAAAGATAAGTGTATTACCCAATCAGCCACAGATATCAGAAGAAAGCTCCAAAAGGGAGCCCTGAGCCCTGAACAAAATCTGAAGGCATTATTAAACCTAGAAACTTCAGTGTTCTATCATAGGGACCAAGAGGAACAGGCCAAAGAGGAAAAACAAGATCAGAGAAAGGCTGCAGCCTTAGTCATGGCCCTCAGACAAACAAACCTTGGTGGTTCAGAGAGTACAGAAAATGGTGCAGGCCAATCACCTGGTGGGGCTTGTTACCAGCATAGTTTGCAAGGACACCTTAAAAAGATTGTCCAATGAGAAACAAGCTGCCCCCCTCATCCATGTCCACTGGGCCGAGGCAATCACTGCAAGGCACACTGCCCCAGAGGCAAAGGTTCTCTGGACCATAAGCCCCCAACCGGATGATCCAACAACAGGACTGAGGGTACCCAGGTCAAGTGCCAGCTCATGTCATCACCCTCACTGAGCCTCAGGTACACTTAACCATTGATGGCCAGGAAATTGACTTCCTCCTGGACACTAGCGCAGCCTTCTCAGTGTTAACCTCCTGTCCCAGACAACTGTCTTCAAGGTCCATTACCATCCAAGGCATCCTGGGACAGCCTGTAACCAGGTATTTGTCCCATCTCCTCAGTTGTCATTGGAAGACTTTACTACAGATAGTAATTATGCTTATCTAGTCCTACATGTCCATCCTGCAATACGGAAAGAAAGGGGGTTCCTAACCTCTGGGGGAACCCCCATTAAATACCACAAGGTACTCATGGAGTTATTGCATACAGTGCAAAAATCCAAGGAGGTGGCAGTCTTACACTGCAGAAGCCATCAAGAAGCGGAAGGACAGAGGAGAACAGCAGCGTAAACAGCTGGCAGAGGCAGGGAAAGACCAGCAGAAAGGAAAGAGAGAAAGACGTAGAAAATCAGAGAAAGAGAGAGGGGAAGAAACAGAGAGACAAAGAGAAGGAGAGGGAGAGAGGAAGACACAGAGACAAATAAGGAGTCAAAGAGTGAGAGAGAGGAAGATACAGAGAGACAGAAAGTCAAAGAAGGAAAGATAGGTAGAGACAAAGAGGAAGTCACAGAGAAAGAGAGAGACAGACAAAGAAGTCAAGGAGAGAGAGAGAGATGGAAGTAGTAAAGAAAAAACAGTGTACCCTATTCATTTAAAAGCCAGGGTAAATTTAAAATATATAATTGATCATTGAAGGTCTTCTCTGTAATGCTGTAACACTCCAATATCACCTTGTTGTCAGTGTAAACAAGGGCGTAGCCCGAAAGCACTGAGGCCACTGACAACCCATATAGCCTTCCTATCAAAAGTCCTTAAGCCAGCCGGTTTCCAAACAGGGATCTAAATCTTAAATAATTACCATACAAAGGTCTGACCAGATCTAGGAGGAACTTTCCTCCCAGTTGATTAACGGAAAAAGACACAATGGGTATTCAATGAGTGATAAGGAAACTTTTGTAGAAGCAGAGTTAGGAAAGTTGCCTAATAATTGGTCTGCTCAAACGTGCAAGTTGTTTGCAGTCAGCCAAACCTTAAAATACTTACAGAATCAGGAAGGAGCCATCTGTACCAATTCTAAGTTAATATGGGCTGAATGAGATTTTATTAATAGCAAAGAAAAATTAAAATCCCAAAGTTACAAGGTTTTCAACTAAAGTTTGCTGAAAGTTAACAGTGTAACATGTATTATCCTACTAGCACACACTCTCAAAGGATTTCTCAGACAGTTTGCAAGAAATAGCAAAATCTATTCTTATTCTACAATCCCAATAGACTCTTTGGCAGCAGTGACTCCCCAAAACTGCTGAGGTCTAGACCTCCTCACTGCTGAGAAAGGAGGACTCTTCACTTTCTTAGGGGAAGAGTGTTGTTTTTACACTAACAAGTCAGGGATAGTACGAGATGCCACCCAGCATTTACAGGAAAAGGCTTCTAAAATCAGACAATGCCTTTCAAATTCTTATACCAACCTCTGGAGCCGGGCAACATGGCTTCTCCCCTTTCTAGGTCCTGTAGCAGCCATCTTGCTATTACTCACCTTTGGGCCATGTATTTTTAACCTCCTTGTGGAATTTGTTTCCTCTAGGATCGAGGCCATCAAGCAATAGATGGTCTTACAAATGGAACCCCAAATGAGCTCAACTAACAACTTATACTGAGGACCCCTGGACCAACATGCTGGCCCTTTCACTGGCCTAAAGAGTTTCCCTCAGGAGGACACTACAGCTGCAGGGCCCCTTCTTCACCCCATCCAGCAAGAAGTAGCTAGAGCAGTCATCACCCAATTTCCAACAACAGTTGGGGTGTCTTTTTAGAGGGGGGATTGAGAGGTGAAGCCAGCTGAGCTTCTGAGTCAGATGGGGACTTGGAGAACTTTTGTATTTAACTAAAGGATTGTAAATGCACCTATCAGCACTCTGTAAAAGAACACCAATCAGCACTCTGTGCCTAGCTACAGGATTGTAAATGCACCAATCAACACTCTGTAAAATGGACCAATCAGCACTCTGTAAAATGGACCAATCAGCAGGATATGCGTGGGATCAAATAAGGGAATAAATGCTGACCACCTGAGCTAGCAGCAGCAACCCACTCAGATCCTCTTCCACACTGTGGAAGTTTTGTTCTTTCGCTCTTTGCAATAATTCTTGCTGCTGCTCACTCTTTGGGTCTGCACCACCTTTAAGAGCTGTAACACTTGCTGAGAAGATCTGTGGCTTCACTACTGAAGTCAGCAAGACCACGAACCCACTGGAAAGAAGAAACTCTGGACACATCTGAACATCAAAAGGAAGAAACTTGGGACACACCATCTTTAAGAGCTGTATCATTCACCACAAAGGTCCACGGCTTCATTCTTGAAGTCAGCGAGACCAAGAACCCACCAGAAGGAACAAATTCTGGACTTACAAGTTCCTAGGCCTCATCCAAAACATTAAATCACAGTCTTTGAGGAAGAGTAAGACACATATTTACAAGCTAGTTTGTGGGGAAAAGAAAAAGATCAAACTGTTACTGTGTAACATAAGAAAGAAGTAGACATAAGAGACTCCATTTTGTTCTGTATTTGAGATGCTGTTAATCTGTGACCCTACCCTCAACCCTATCCTTGCAAGAGACATGTACTGTGGTGACTCAAGATTTAACGGATTTTGGGCTGTGCAGGGTGTGCTTTGTTAAACAAGTGCCTGAAGGCAGCTTGCTGGTTAAAAGTCATCACCATTCTCTTAATCTCAAGTACCCAGGGACACATACACTGCAGAAGGTCGCAGGGACCTCTGCCTAAGAAAGCTAGGTATTGTCCAAGGTTTCTCCCCATGTGACAGTCTGAAATATGGCCTCATGGGAAGGGAAAGACCTAATTATCCCCCAGCCTGACACCCGTGAAGGGTCTGTGCTGAGGAGGACTAGTATAAGAGGAAAGAAGGCCTCTTGGCAGTTGAGATAGAGAAAAGCATCTGTCTCCTGCCCGTCCCTGGGCAATGGAACATCTCAGTGTAAAACCCGATTGTATGTTCTATTTACTGAGATAGGAGAAAACTGCCTTGGGGCTGAAGGCAGGACTTGCTAATGGCAATGCTGCTCTTTATGCACTAAAAAGGTTTATGGAGATGTTTACATATGCATATCAAGGCACAGCAAATTTCCTTAAACTTATTCATGTCACAGAGATCTTTATTCATATATCTTACTGCTGACCTTCTCCCTACTATGATCCTATTATCCTGTCACTTCCCTTTTTCTAAGATGGTAAAGATAATGATCAATAAATACTGAGGGAACTCAGAGACCGGTGCTGATGTGGGTCCTCTGTATGCTGAGCGCCGGTCCCCTGGGCCCACTTTTTCTTTCTCTATACTTTGTCTCTGTGTCTCATTTCTTTTCTCAAGTCTCTCATTCCATGTAATGAGAAACACCCACAGGTGTGGAGGGGCAGGCCACCCCTTCACTAGTTATGCAAGTTATGATCCAGGTGAAACACCAATTGATTGTATCCAAAATATATAAGTCTTTTATCACTCTGTTGTACAAAATAAATGAAATCTCTAAAATATTTCTTTGGGAACCAACACAAAGATACTCCACTGTACTAAGTTTGTTTTCTGGAAAACAAACTGTCAGGTAAATTTGCATGTATGATGTTTATAAGGGAATTAACTTATAAAAGAATAAAGGAATTAGGATTGGGGAGAGACAGAGGAGTTGAAAAGAAGTACAATCCGGGCAGAGACAATAAGCCCACAGAATATCTTAAAGGGAATGGCTTCCAGAGTTCTCCTGCATTGAGGCTAGATGACTGGGCCTTGATATAACTCTCTCCAGCCCCATTGACCAGACATTTGATGCTAGTGCTTCCAGGGACAGGTGTTGAGTTTGTGTGAAATGGTTATCTATAAATGAAGGGCAATTCCTCAAGAAAGACTCAAGTAATTTCCATCAGCCAGCAACATTCCTAACATGTGGGGATTAAGGTAACTGAGAGGGGAGAATTGATTACCTCGATGGTTACACATGTAACACTCCATAGCACCCATCACATCTATAAGAGCTGATATATTTTTTCCCGGAATTTCTTTATGGTCTTTTCTCATTTTTCTTTATATGTCCCTTACAAATCAACAAAAGAAATACTGCAACGGTGGTTAGAGTGAGTACATTGTGGTTCCTGGCTGTTTTTTTAGTGTTTAAATTAAATAATATTACCCTTAGGAATAAAACGTAAAACCATTTTTTAAAATTCCCATCAAAATCAACATAACATACTACTTGTGTTAGTAACAGAAATATATTTAACTGCATAGATAATAATGAATAGCAGTCTGGATTTTCAAATACATCTCTTAGTGGTTTATTTCATGATGATATTTACTTGTCTAGATACATGAACCCTAATTCTCACCCATTTACTTCCTAGAAATGTGTTTTAGGTGATGTTATTTAGATGGTAAAATCAGGTCAATAACTCCTACTGAGTCCTTAGACATTATGTGGTGCTGTATATAAAGAAAAAATGTGGTATAGGTAAAACGTATGAGACACACTTTGTTGTTTTAGACTAGATTCTAAGTTCCAGCTGTGTCTGAATGTTTGTGTTTCCCCAAAATACATATGTTGAAATCCTAACCCTCAAGATGGTGGTATTAGAAGGTTGGGAATTGATTAGGTCATGAAGGGTGTTAACAATAGCTCCCTTAATAAATGAAAGGCGTAAGAGAGACCCGTCGCACATTTCACTATATGAGGACACAACTAACTGTGAGCTGAAAGCAGGACCTCATCAGACATCGAATCTACTGGTACCTTTATCTTAGAATGCCAACCTTCAGAACTGTCAGAAATAAACTTTTAGTTTTGATAAATCCCTAGTTTGTG
The DNA here is from genome assembly GCF_000951035.1 of Colobus angolensis palliatus. Classification (NCBI taxonomy): domain Eukaryota; kingdom Metazoa; phylum Chordata; class Mammalia; order Primates; family Cercopithecidae; genus Colobus; species Colobus angolensis. The sequence goes on from NW_012114899.1 coordinate 4,765,573, forward strand.
GTATTTTTTATGGCAGTCAATCAGACTAAAACAAATGTTTACTCTGTTGTGATCAGATAGTTTATATAATTTACCTAACACATAGTAGGTACTCTAGTAGGTCACTCCTCCTTTGACCTCAGGCCTTTCCATTTGAGAAATTTTACAACTTTATTTCAAAATGCATTCAATCTACTTTTCAAAGTGAAAATACAAAGGCCTCTTATCATGATGTGATTATTATGCTTTTCAAGCCTGTATCAAAGTGTCTCATGTACCCCATAAATACGTACACCCACATATATTAAACATTTAAAAAGTGAATGTTATATACCTCCCCACTTCATTTACAAAACTTAGTTTAATTCCATCTGGATAATAAGAAAAATAGGAAACTTTATTGAATAATGAGTCACTTCCATGTGCAATTTCCACTGCTAGTAAAAGTCTTCAGAAGGGACTGGCTTTAAGAATTGGTACAGTTCCTGACTGAGAGGAACTTCCACCACCTAGCGGATGGGGCAATAGATTACAAGGCCATTTATCACTCAGAGAATTGCTGACGAGGTTAAATTACTGCTGTCACTTTATTCTTAATCTCTGTATGCATTTTTTAAAAAGAAAACTGCCTATATAATTCTATGAACCAAAAAAATTGCCAAAAATGAGTTTATATATCCTGAGATCGTTCCTCAATTATCACAATCAACATTGTTTCAAATGGAAACAATTCCATATTCCATATATATGTGTATATATATATGCACACATATACACGTTTCTCTGAAGATGTTAATATGTGGAAATGTATTGCTATATAATAGTGACAATAATTAGAACTCAAAATCTAGAATAATGCAGCTGAAAGTCATATCATGCATGTATTATAAGTAAGATACTCTGCAATGTATACAAGATAATGTAATTTTTAGGGACCAAATGTGTGTTATCAATCAGGTGTATGCTCTGTAAACACTGTGTGGTATAAAATTGCTTCTCAACACAGGAAATATTTATAACCTAAGTATACGATCCAAGAAGTCCTTTATTTCTGACACTTCATACCAAAGCAACCAGACTGATAAATAAGCATTCTGAGTAAAAGCACGGTTTTAAGTAACTTTTGAACTCAATGCATGCATGCAAGGCTGATAAATGCAAACTCTTTTATATAACCCTCAAATCATATTAAAGAGATGTTTCTTGACAGAGATATACTTAAACCATTCTACATTTCTCCTTTTGTTCTCCTGTGTGACAGTGTCACCTTAAGAGCAATTATTTTAAAAAACAAGTGCTGCTTCATGTCATATGTCTTCAGATAAATTTTCTGCCCATGTTTTAGTGATTAGGAATTTAGAATTTTTTGAATGTTTATTACAACTCTTTGACTTAACCAGTATAAATATTTATCATACCAATAATATTTATTCTTTGATTATCTTGACATGGCAAGGTTTTTTCAATTTTATTAAAATGAGCCAGCTGTCTTGTATATTATTTACTCACCTATATCATTGTTTTCCCTTAAATCTTGAACATTGGCACAAGCCAGCTGCAAGTCTCAAGAAAATCACACTGAAAACAGAGCTACTATAAATTGTATTCGCCTCTATATACCAACAAAAACAAATTAAAATTTCTTATTAATCTCTATGACTTTGTTGTTTAAAGCAAATCTACATTAGGAAGGGTTGTCAGGAAATTTGGGAAGTTATATTGTTTCCTGAAACCTGGTATTGATTGATGAGAGTGTACTAATCGATGCAAGGCCTGAGAAAAGAGTTTTACACAAAATGAATAGCAAAAACTTGGGCATGAGAACAAACTTAGAAGGTCCAATGGATAGGAAAAAAGTCCTGGCAGCAGATCAGCGGATAGGCAGGAATTGAATCACGTGTACTTTGAGAATTTTATTTTTACCACAGTTGGAAATTACTGGAATATTTTAAGCAAGAGAGTAACTTGAATTGATTTATGCTTTTAAAAAATTACCCTGATTGCTGTGTGAAAAATAAGCAATAGAGAGCAAAAGTAGAAACAGAGACAGGAGATGACAGTGGCTTATGTATAAGATTTCTTCTAAAGGTCTTAAAAGCATCATGAACTAATATCACTTGGGAAGTAGATAAATCCATTGCTGTGTCCATAGTCTATTTATTTCCCCTTTTTTCGTACATATTTGCAGAAGATGTTAGCAAATGAAGTGAAATTCAAGGAAATCACAATTAGGCTGCCTACAAATCAAGTTGGTTTAGAGCTATTATAGTTGAGTAGTAATATTCTTTCAGAAAAAAAAAATTAATCATAAAGCCCATTACATACAATATGGCTTCATAAAGGAAAGCTGCAAAGCTGCTTACGAACAATCCCACAGCTATATTTATAACTTTTTAAAGTGCTACATACATAATTTCTTTTCTGGTGACCTCACTGAATTCAAAACCATCTTTCAGCCACACATCAGCCCCAACAGTTAAAACTATTAAAATGCATTATCATGTCCTTCATTATTTGTTTTAATCAAAAAGAACTGAAATAAGGAATATGTAACATACATTTAGTTTTGCTAACAAAAGAACACATCAGAGAGACATATATCTCCTTAGAGAGGAATATATTTTATCTAGGTTTTTTTTTTAAACAGTGAAGCACTGTTTAAAAAAGTAATACTGTGCACAGAATCCCAAAATATAAAACAGGCAAATAAATTGAGGTACATTTATACAAAGTCATTCTATGCAGTTATTATAAAAAGCAAAATATATATGCATTGATAGGGAAGTTTTAATTTATTCCATATAAGTAAATATTAATTGAGCATTTTATACTTGAGGCATCATCCTAACAGTTTGTGATAAGATAGCAAATGATGTAGGGAAAGTCTCTGTTTTCAGATGTTTTCATATTTTGAAGGAAGTAGACAAATATTAATTAAATGAATATGCAAGAAATTTCCACATAGTAAACTAATCTGCAGAAAACAAAGTCATGTATTATCTAATTCTTGAGGGAACCTATTACAGACTATGTTATTAGGGAAGCGTTTTTTAAGGTGGTAATGTTTGAGCAGAAATCTAAATAACTGAAGGAGCCAGCCACAGGAAAATATCACAAGAGAATATTCTGGGAAAAAAAAAAAAATGGCACACAAAGATATTTCCCCTCAGCCAAATAATATGGAATGACAAAGGACAAAAAGAAGACAAGGAAGCAGAAGGAAGAGAGGTAATGGAAGCAGATGGGATGAGGCAAGTGAGACTAGACTGTGTAGGACCTTACAGGTCATGGTGAAGGTTTGATTATATATTTGCTTTAAATATTTGACTTTTCAGCTGCCTAGCATCCATTTCCCTTTAACAATATCTCTGTTTTTAAATGAATTACCTTTTCTATTAGGCACACGTTTATCAGGGGCCCTGTATTGGTTGGTATCTTCCAGAGAAGCAGAAACAATAAAATGTGTGCGTATGTATGTATACGTGTGTGTTTCTCAGAGAGAGAGAGAGATAATTTAAGAAACTGGCTCATGTGATTGTGGAGTCGGGCAAGTTGAAAATCTGTAGGATAGCCCAGCAGGCTGGAGACATAGGGAAGAACTGTCATAGTTTGTGCCCAAAAATAGTTTGCCAGAATCCTCAGATTTTTCAGGGAGGTCAGTCTTTTTACTTAAAGCCTTCAACTGACTGGATGCAGCCAACCGATATCATAGATCCAAAGTCTAGTGATTTAATGTTAACATCATCTAAAAGCATACCTTCACATCAATATCTAGATATATTTGACAAATATCTGGGTACCATGTCTTAGCCAAGTTAATGCATAAAATTAACTATCCCAGGCTCCATTCCCTCTGGTCAAAGGACAAGCATTTGATTCAAGTTAGGTCAATCAGTTGCTCTCCCTCTCTCTCAAATTTGCATTGGGTTAGAAAGACAAATAATACATCCTGTTTCTATATAGTCATACAAAATCACATGACCCATCTCCAACCCCTAAAACATATAGGTATGGCTTTTGTTCTCAACCTTCAGCTCTTAATTCCTTAAAAAAGTTACCAGTAGATTCTGTGAGGCCACAGTGAATCTTCTAACACTTTACTTTTATGTAGGCCAGAGTCATTTGGCTTGTTTGAAATTAAATATATATATATATATAATTGCTTCAGTCAGGCTCCAGGTATTTGGAAAGACATTCATCAAATTAATAATGGTTATCTTGGGGACTGGGCTTTGAGGATTGAGGATTTCTGATTTTCAATATTTGTCTAATCTTTTTAAATGTTTCTGTATACTTTATAATTAGCAGCCAATTATTTTATAATTAAAGTAAATCCTGAAAAACTTTCTACCTTAGTGTGTGGAAAAGCAGCAGAATTGCTGATTTTACAGGGCAAAGAAGTCCTATCTTTACCCACAGTGCAAATCGTGAACCACCACAGCCCAACAGGAGGCTCTGTGGGACAATTTTGAAAACATTACTATAATCTATTGTTTTTATATTTATTTAAAAAAAGAAGCAAAGGGAGCAAGATACTTACTGACATTTAAAATTTGATTCATTGATATATTTTGGCTTGCAGTATCACCTTGTGGCATTTGACATCTGCTGCTCCCTCTCCCCAAAGTCATAATACACTGCATAATTAATTCAGCACAAGTAGTGACAATGGCAACTCTGTTTGTTTAAAAAGATACCTCGACTGTTCTTTTGAATAAATAGATTGCATTCTTTTAAAGATCCAAAATAATACTGAATTAATTAGAAATAGTGCAATCAGAATAAATTAGGTACTATCTACATACAACTCAGTTTTAAAGCTAGAATTTCAATTAAAGATAAGTTAGAGTTTTAATAAGTAATTTGAATTAGCTACTTCTTCCCATGTCTCTCTGAGTAAACACCAAGCCAGACAAAATTTCTATTGCCAATAATAATAGTAACAATAGCAAATATTGTTAAACTCTTACTGTTTGCTGGTAACTAGTTGAGCATGCTTCATAAATCTTCTTTTATAGGACTCATGAAAACCACATATCTGACCTACTATTACCTTCATTTTGTAGATGACAAGTTCAAACTGAGTTTCAGAGACATTAAGCAACATTCCCAACATCACACAGGATTTAAATTCAGACTCTGAGCGCTTACAAACTATCTTATATTGTGATGGTAAACATCTTTGCAAATTTTTCCTCATAATTGAGTAAGCCATCACAGAGTTTCAGAATAAATGTCAAGAAAACTTATAAACATCAGTTACAAGCTTAAGGACTTGACCTCTTTCATGTGTGTTTCGTAGAAAAAAATAGCTCAAAGGTTAAAGTAATACTTTGAACAAGTAACAAGAAGTGTTAGACTTCAAACTTGTTATTCAGCAGAATAGTGACTTTCTTCATTCAACTAAACTAACACACTCAATTCCTCCTTTCGATTGCTTCTTTTTTGCCTACTTAATAGTTATTCCATATCTATTGTTTCTTATTTATTCCACTAAAAATTTCAATGTCTTCACATTATCTGTAATTGGTGCTATGGTAAATTACAGTTGAATATAGTTGAACCTATTCAAATACATTTTGACCAATGATGAAAAGAACCAAGGATGCCTTTGCTTTCATATAACTTCACACATGACTTTTTTAAAATTTTACTTTCATTTCTGGGATACATGTGCAGAACGTGCCGATTTGTAACATAGGTATACAAGTGCCATGGTGGTTTGCTGCACCCATCAACCCATCATCTACATTAGGTATTTCTCCTAATGCTATCCCTCCACTATTCCCCGACCCTCAGACAGGCCCCCACGTCACACACCACTTTTAGAATCACAATACAAGTTCACATTCAGGACAATACTTGCTGAAGTTTAGTTTGTGTTTGTGTTTGATTGTTGACGGGAAGAAAAAAATGGCAGAGACATCATATGTTGACTCTGGATGTATTATTTATCATTTGTCTCTTCGAAATATTTTGACAAACAATCTTCGCATTAAAAGGTTGTGGGCAGTTTGGGAGTTACCAGTTGTTTCCCTCTTCATTCATCACTTTGCTGACCCCAAAAGATATCCACAGAAAATATTTTGAAAGTGATTGGCCAAGGGATTCAGTGAGGATATACTTTAATATTTAGAACACTATTAAAAAGAAAAGGAGACATTATTAACAATATGCTGGGATAAGAATTATAATATGAGACTTTCTATAGCAAATGGGATATTTGATTACTTGATCTAGACTGTATAAAATAAATAATATATTTGGATAATGTACAATTACAATAAGTAATTACACACACAAACATATGTGTACGTGTATATATGTGTGTGTATATATATACACACACACATACACACACACACACACCCCCTTCACATATGCACCTTTACAGCCAATATACTTTAATTGAGACTGAGAGGGCAAGAGCCATGATTACTCAGATTTGTATTCAATGACTTATTACATAATAAACATTTTTTTAAAAAATTTGATGAGTTAATTCAATTCAAAATATGCAAAAAGTATTGGGCTGGGCATGGTGGCTCAGGCCTATAATCCCAGCACTTTGGGAGGCCCAAGCGTGTAGATCACCTGAGGTCAGGAGTTTGAGACCAGCCTGACCAACATGGTGAAACCCCATCTCAACTGAAAAAATACAAAAATTAGCCGGGTGTGGTGGCACATGCTGGTAGTCTCAGCTACTTGGGAGGCTGAGACAGGAGAATCGCTTGAAAACGGGAGGTGTAAGTTGCAGTGAGCCAAGATCGTGCCACTGCACTCCAGCCTTGGTGACAAAGCGAGATTCCATCTCAAAAAAAGAAAAAAAAAAATACTGTATATCTACTATGTGAAGCCAATGGGTTTCAAGTTAGGATATAATGACAAGAGAATTTTAAAGAACTCATAGTGTAGTGAAAGAAAAACATTCATAGTAAATGAACACATTGTAATGAAGAGTTTAATATTTATAGTAGGAATAAAAGGGGTCACAAAGAGAAACTATTAGTTTTGAGGGTCTATCATTTTAGGTTAACTGATATGAAACTTGAATAACAAATATGTGCTTAACATATGAAACAGAGAGAGAGTAGGGTAATTCTCAGAGAAGTTCAGGGTCATATGTGATGTTCTGTGTGCCTAGACAAGTTGTACTATGTGTGTTAGAAGAGATGGGACTGGAAAGTGGTCAGATATAAAGTTACTTTGAATGATATGATGAAAGCCGTGGAATTCATTTGGTGTATGATGAGAAACACTGAACCTTTTTAAACATAAAAAAATCAGATCAGAATTGTATCAAAAACAAAAACAAAAACAACTTTAGCTTTATTGTGATGGTGGTTAGAGTAGTGAGACACTGGAGGCTGGATACCAAGTTTAGAGAATGTCTTTAAATAGATGTTTTGACAGTGTAAATAGACAGGTGTCAAACAGATTTCAATAACAGTGTATAGGTAATGTAGAAAATGTCTTTGGAGATTGATTGAGTTTGGAATGGAGGTCACTGAAGTCTAGGTTCAAATCAATAATGACCCCAGGAGTAACAATACGTAGCAAGTACGGATGCATTAGAATTGAATAGAAAGAATAATGAGGCATCTGCTGGAAACACAGTAAAAATATCCAGACAAAGATGAGAAATGCAAACTTGGAACTCAAGACAGATTTCAGGTTAGAAGACTTATCTACAACAAATACATAATCCCTATTTGAGGAAAAATAGAACTCTATAGAGGTTTGCTCAACTCAATCGCAGTAAAAACAATAATAAAGAAAAAAAGAATTACAAAAGAGAGAAGCCTTGTAAATCTTTAAAATTTAATCATAATTTTAAAATAAATTTCAAAATAAATAAAAGCTATCAAAGATATAAGAGGCGAAATCCAAGGCCACTGAGGCAATGAGGAAAACCAGTACTTCCATAAAAAAAACAAGAGTGGAGAGAGTTCTCAGACTGTAAGATATTTAACGTGAGGCTAGGCCAAGAAGAAATGGTAAGTGTTGTAGATCACAAAAAATCACCATTACTTTTCTGATAACTGAGAAAGCTTCCCTGGAGGGAAAGAGTACCATAGATAAACAAGAGAAGTTGTTTTTGACATGAAAGCTAGTTTTTTTATGACAAAGATTGCAGATGAGGTGTTTGTCACTAGAAATTATTGGGATCCAATCAAAGAGTTTTAAATAGGGGGAGAGAAAAAGATGACTATGTTTAGTGAGCAATTGATGTTGAAATACTGATAACCACATGGTGCAATAATTAAAGGAAGGTGTACAGAGTAAATACATAGATACTATGTCAATATATCATTCATTTTTCTGTCCAGGGATACATTACACTGAAAAAGAAAAAAAAAACAGCCAACCAATCAAGCCAACACATAAATGTATGCTACTGTTCAGTTGAAAAAATGCACAAGGATTTATCATGGTTTTATCTGTGATTCATTAGAAAATAAAGCCAAGGATTTTATACTCCAAATTCTACAGACCTTTTTCATAAAGCCAGAAAACCTAAACTTTACAGACATGGTAACTTTAAGAAAGTCAGAAATTAGGAATAAATATACATAATAATATATATGGGCAATAATTTATTTCATCCTACTTGCTCAGCATCCTCAATTAACATAGTTTGGCATACCTTAGGGAGCTATAGAAATGTAGCAAATTAATAATAAATTAGAAGAGTACTATGAATTGCTTTATACCTTTGTAACATCAGATGTATTTATGAGTTCAATATAATGTTAATCTTAGTGTTTGTGAAAACATTAATTTGCCAAAGAGAGTTGTTTATATTGGAAAACCATGTAATCTACATTTATAAAATCAGTGTATTTCTAAACAAGTGACTTTAAATTTTGACATAAAGCAGATTTTTATTTTTGTTATATCATAATACATGAGATAAATTTATTAATAGACTATATTTTAAAAAGATTTTCTGAACTGACAAATCCTGCATGTACTATAATGGGGTTAAGAATGGTTTCTCAAGTCAAGAATACCACCAAAGTAAGGAAAATTTCACATCAACATAGGTGAACAGGTGGCAAGTCTTTTAAAATTTGAAGAATTCCTTTAAGAAAGGATCAGTAAGTATACAATTAGAGTTAATATGTCCTGTTTAGCTGACATTAATGATTAGTTATCTCATTCTGGAGAGCAAGATCTTATTGAAATTTCATGAAATTTTAGCAGAATATATAAAGGGAAATAGAAAAAGAGAAAATGAAAAAGAATAAAAGTACAGACATAAACACAGTAATTTGAATGTGAAGCTCAAAAACTAACTCCGGTTTTTATACCTAGTGTTCCAGAATGAATTCAAAGTAACAATGTACATAAAAACCTGATGCCAGTACTAAGGGTGATTTTATTTGCGAAAGATTGCCACAATAATATTTTCTTTTCCACATGTTCTTCTTATAATGTGACTTGGACACTCCTCATATAGGGAGGTGGAGCATGTTTCTACTCCTTGAAACTGGCAGAAATTTGACTACAGCAGAACTGACACTGCAAATTCTAATTTATGAAAATTTCTGTCTAATTCTCTTGGGAAGCTTGTTGTGACAACCCACTGTCTTGCTGTGAGGAAGCTCCTACAGCCTATAGGAGGCTTAACTGAGGTGAAAATGAAGCCTTAGTCTACAGCCCTGGATGAGCACTAGCCAACAGGCAAAATCAACTTGGTAGCCATCTAAGTTAATCATCATGAAAGTGGCACCCAGCCCTCAGTTAAAGTGCCACAGCTGATGCTGCATGGAGCAAAGATAAGGTGTTTTCTCAAGTCTTGCTAAAATTGCAGCTTAGTGAGCAAATTAAATGATTGCAGTTTGAACCCACTAAGTATTGGTGGCCTGTTATACAGTGACTGATAATCTGACCAGGTGCCTAGGTTTACAAGTAAATATATCCATATTTTTGTACATGAAATTAAAAAGTAAATATTTGCCATAATTACTTAAATGCGTAAATCTTAAATTCTCATTTTTTCAAAGTATGTTAAGGAACGGCTCAATCGGTTAAAAATGATAAAAGGACCAATATTGAACATTCTGGAATTTCTTCCATAATATTTAATTCAAAAAGCATGGTTTTAAAAGGAAATACAAGAATAATCGTTCACAAAACTATTTATTGATCTTCAAACACCTCCTTTTTTACCAGCAAGAATCCACCATCCTCAGGATCCCTCGTGCTCTTTGCCCAAATACTACTTTACAAAGGATTCAGAGCATACAAAATTTCTTGACTTAATTTCTTCACCATTAGTTCATTGCTCTCCTTATGTTAGGATATGTAATATTTAATATTGGATTGGGTTTGTCATCCGAAGACTGGATAAGTTTTATCCTTGGACTAGTTCTCCTTTGAGTACTGATACACAAAATATGAATATTATAGTACGACAAGGGAGAGAGTGAGGCATTCTGATCAAAAATTTGCCCATACTTTCTGAAAATACATTTGGATATAAATATTTTTCAACAACTACATCCACCTACAGAGTGAATCTCCAACTTAACCCAGGCTGACAGAGCCGGAAAAAAAAAAACTATCAATTTTTGTGTGTAGAACCAGGACTCAAATGTATCTTAACTTTATTTACTCTTACTAAATTATATCTATATCTATATACTTAAACTGTCTGCCAAAAATGTTTTTGTGTATATTCAACATATTCAACCAGTTAATATTTGTGCAGAGCTTAGCATAGTTCATTACAAACAGAACATTCTATACAAACTCTAGACATTATGATCACTTATGTTATTACCCCAAATTGAAAGTATAGTTTGGTCTCCAGCACTAAACTGCACAGGAATGAGAAAGATGTTCAGTCTGTAACCTGGAGAGGAAAGGAAGCTCAATGATCCTTAATAAAATTAAGTTCGTACACTCTGCTTTTCAAGCAGCAGCTTCTATCTTCCTTTATTTTCCTCAGTGAACTAACTACTAATAAACAGTCATCAGACTGACTCATTGAATTGGATTATTGTGGTCTCAATATATACCTTCTCTTGGGGTCCCACTGTACACTAGCTAAATACATTAACTCAGAAACATAAATTCATACTAAAAATATATTTTTCTTTTTCCTTTTTTATATTTAAAGGGATTTTAATTGGAAGTGCACACACACACAAACACACACACACACATGAAATCCAGAGTGCCATATTTGTATGGGGATGATTGAAAAAGATTATTATCAAGTATTAAGTATCTGTTTCAGCATATTATTATTTTTACACTATTGTCTTTCCAAATAGAAATATTTGAGTGAAAAAATGCACATTTTAATACCAGCCCAATGTATTTGAATCTTACACATGTTTAAATTTCATGTGCAAAAAATGATTAGTCATAGAGCAAGCCCACCCTCTTGTAGAAGTTTTTAAAAATGTTAATGCCAACCTAATATACTTTAACCTTACATGTTTAAATTTCATGCACAAACAATGATTAGTATGGAGCAAACTCACCCTCTTGTAGATATTTTAAAAGATAAATAAAAACGAAACTTTTTTTTTAAAAAAAGAGTTATAATTTAGGTTTAGGGGTCCACACGCAGGTTTGTTACACAGGTGAACTCATGTCATGTTGTATAGATAAGTTCGTCACCCAGTGAGTAAGCCCAGTACCCAATAGTCATCTTTTCTGCTCCTCTGTCTCCTCCCACCCTCCAACCTCAGATAGACCTCAGTGTCTGTTGTTCCCTTCCTTCTGTTCATGAGTTCTCATCTTTCAGCTCCCACCTACATGTGAAAATATGTGGTATTTGGTTTTCTGTTCCTGTGTTAGTTTGCTAAGGAAATTAGCCTCCCACTCCATCTATGTTCCTGCAAAGACATGACCTCCTTATTTTTATAGCCGTATAATATTCCATGTGGTATATGTACATCATTTTCTTTATCCAATCTGTCATTCGTGGACATTTAGATTGACTCGGTGTCTTTGCTATTGTGAATAGTGGTGCAATGAACATTCATGTGCATGTGTCTTCATGGCAGAATGATTTATATTCCTCTGGGTATATTCCCAGTAATAGGACTGCTGGGTCAAATGAGAGTTCTCCTTTTAGCTCTTTGAGAAATTGCCACACTGCTTTCCATGTGGCTGAATTAATTTACACTCCTACCAACAGTGTGTAATTGTTTCCCTTTCTCTGCAACCTTGCCAGCATCTGTTATTTTTTGACTTTTTAATAATAGTCATTTTGACTGACTGTGCGAGGGTTTCTCAGTGTGGTTTTGATTTGCATTTCTCTAATGATTAGTGATGTTTAACTGCTTTTCATTGTTTTACTGGCCACATGTATGTATTCTTTTGAAAAGTGTTCATGTCCAAAAAACCACTTTTTAATGTTTTTATTTAATTATTGTAAATTTAAATTCCTCATAGATGCTGGATATTAGACCTCTGTCAGATGCATAGTTTGCAAATATTTTCTCCCATTCTGTAGGTGGTCTGTTCACTCTGTTGATAGTTTATTTAGCTGTGCAGAAGCTCTTAAGTTTACTTAGATCCCATTTGTCAATTTTTGCTTTTGTTGCAATTGCTTTTGCTGTCTTTGTTACAAAATCTTTGCCTGTGCCTTTGTCCTGAATGGTATTGCCTAGGTGGTCCTCCAGGGTTTTTTCTAGTTTGGAGTTTTACATTTAAGTCTTTAATCCATCTTGAGTCGCTTTTTGCGTATGGTGTAAGGACGGGGTCCAGCTTCAATCTTCATATGGCTAGCTAGTTCTCCTAGCGCCATTTACTGAATAGGAAGTCTTTTTCCCATTGCTTTTGTCAGCTTTGTCGAAGGGCAGATGGCAGTAGGTGTGCAGCCTTATAAAAATTGTATTTGATGTCATTACTTTTACCAGTTCTTTCAAAGAAAATTTTTATGTTCACCATCGTTAATAGTTGGTGGGGGTTTTTGCTGGGATTCGACAAAATAACATAATGGCATATAACTTAAGGGAATCTACATCTATTTTGTCTAGTCAAGTTCTGATTAGCTTTTTTGTCTGCAAAAGTACTTCATTTGGCTGAAAACATATTTTTTATCCAACGCACATAAGATTTACTTATTTTTCTCTCCAGCTTTTTTCTTTTATTATTATTCATGCAAGTTAACTGGACCAGTGAACTGTGAGAAAAACCAATAGATGTATTAATATTATAACATTGGATAAGCACTCTTTGGCTTTACATTTAGAAGGCACTCCTGTTCTATTCCTCAAAATCTCAAATAGAGGACCCTCAGAACTGCAGTTCTCATGTGCTTTGAGGAAAAAAAGTCAAATAGTTTCCAACAAATTCTAACACTTTGAGCCATTTTGGGAACCCAGAGAGCTGATTGCTTTCCAGGAAAATAGCAAAAATATTGGTTAAATGGTTAAATCCTAGACCACTGAATTTTTTAAAACAGAATATGTGTATACACACACACACACACACACACACACACAAATACACCTTTTAGGGGAGAAATTGATATTTTTGCCCCAGCAGGATATCCATTTGCCTTAAAATTCTTATTCTTAGGTATGTACATCAATCATCTAGGGAGGTCCAAGGTGTGAAATCCAAACCGACAGAAGTTTATAGCTCCATTAGCATTTATCAAAAATATAGGATTAAGCATAGAAAATATGTATTCATGCTTCACCTTTCTGTATCTTTACTTTAAGAGGTAAGTGTTTGTATTCAGTATTTGTTAACTCCTACCTTCAAACAGCCAAACATAATCTCCAATAACATTTCAGAATTCTACTGGGCCAAATGTGTATCCTATTGACCTGTGTGTCCTGTGACTTAGTGCTGCATGTTTAAACATGAATTTAAGAAAATGCTGCAGTGGTTATTTGGAGTTTTTCAGAATGGCTAGTGAATTCCTTAGTGATTTATTGGTAAAAAATAAAAATAAAATAACCATGTTGGACTGTTGTTTCATAACATACTTTATACCTTGTAAATTACATAATTACTCTTTGTGTTAAAAATGTATGCATACTCCCTGAAAATAGTTTTGGATGTAAATATTTTTCAATGTGCATATAGTGAGTTTTGTTATCATAAATTATATGTCTGCAAAATACTTGAACATGATCCCATTGGGTTTTAAACCATGCAAATGAAGGGAGAAAGATAAGAGCATATTTACCGGAGTTCTCAACTCAGGTATGGCAGCTTGATAAGTGAGTGGACGGCAATCACGAGTGTTTGGCACAAGCACACAAGGAAGAAAGATTGGACCTAAGTCATCTCCATCCAGAACATCCACTGTGAGAGTGGTGGTGGTGGTTCGCCTCTCGTTCAGATTTTGGGCACGGTCCTGTTAGAGAGAAAAACAAACAACAGGTAGTTTACAGAAATTAGGCACAACGGCGAGGAGCAGTGGCCCACACCTGTAATCCCAGCACACTGGGAGGCCAAGGTGAGTGGATCACTTGAGGTGAGGAGTTTGATACCAGCCTGGCCAACATGGTGAAACCCCATTTCTACTAAAAATACAAAAATCTGGGTGTGGTGGTGGGCACCTGTAGTCCCAGCTATTCGAGAGGCTGAGGCAGGAGAATAGTTTGAACTTGGGAAGCCGAGGTTGCAGTGAGCCAAGATCACGCCACTGCACTCCAGTCTGGGTGACAGAGTGAGACTCAGTCTCAAAAAACAACAACAAAAAAGAAATTAGGCATAATGTAGACTTAGTTTTCATTAAAAAAAGATTGATAAATTAACTTGCTTAAACCAACAGTTTTAAGTGGTGAAGCTAGGATGTAAACTGAGATCCAATTGTCTTCAAAGCAACTTTCTTCAAAGTATGTTAAGCTTTTATATGTTAGGCCTTTACCTAACAGCTCACATTACTAGACAATCTAACCATAAAGGTCACTGTCATCTTACTAGAGCACTTACTTTAGAAACCTTGTAATTGTAAATTCTTTCTCTGTGCCTCTGAGATGTGAATCTTCTATAAGCTTCTTGCCAGTTCTAAAGACCCATGTTTTTCACGACCTGGGGGCCATCTCTTTGAAATGTAATAGTCAAGGAAGAAGCCCCTATTTCCCAGTTTCTGTGGGAGGGTAGGAGCCTGACTTCCTTTGGAGACTTGTTCCAATTTCTAAAACTACTTTCTGTCAGGAAAATTCAAGGAAGTTTATTTTCCTTTGGGAACACCAATTAGTAAACACACCTGATCTGTGAATCCCCCTACACCCAAGTCCACTAGAGCATTTAACTTCTCTCTAGCCATTCTTTCTATTAGAGTTCAGTTCAGATCTAGTCTGTATTCTGGTCTCCTCTATTGCAATAGCTGTGAATACAGTCTTCCTTATCATTTAACTTTGTCTAGTGCAATGTTGCATTGTTACTAACTAAAATCCAAAATTTCTTCAGATTTCCATAGATTTTACTTAATGTCAGTTTTCTGTTTCAGGATCCCAATCAGGATACCAGTTTACATTCAGTCATAATGGTTACTTAGGCTCATTTTGGCTGTGACAAGTTCTCCGACTTTTGTTTTTGATGACGTTAACAATTTTGAGTACTAGATATTTTGCAGAATGTCCCTTAATGGGTGTTTATCTGGTGTTTTCCTCAAGATTCAACTGGACTTACATGATTTATGTAGGAAAACCACAAGTCAAGTGCTATTTTTGACACATGTATCAATAGTATATTATTAATATGACTTATCACTGTTGTTAACTTGAACCTGGCTGAGGCCGCTTCTAATCAGTTTTCTCAATTATAGCATTACTCTTTCTTGTTTCCCTTTCCATTTCTTTAGAAGGAAATCACGATGGATAGCACACACTTAAATAATGGTTAGTAATTGTATTAGAAATGGAAATTGTTTCTATTTATCTGAAGAACGTTTATCATAGGACAGAAGAAAATAATATCGGACCTAAGTCATTTCCATCCAGAACATCCATTGTTGAAGGTGATGGTGATAGCATCATTTATTATGACAGAATCTGGAAATGTTTTCAGTTATTATTTTGAAGAACTATTATGCTTTTCTGTCTTTTTGAATTCTATTTTGTACGACATTGAAAAGTATACTTGCATGTATGTTCATGTAGCACTATTCACAACAGACAAAAGTTGGCAAAAGCCCACATATTTATCAATGAATAAATGGATAAACAGATAGTGGCATGTACATACAATGGCATATGATTCAAGCATAAAAGGAAATGAAGTCCTGATATATACAACAACATGAATGAGACTTGAAAACATCATATTTTCAAATAAAGAAGCCAGACAAAATATAAGGTCACATATTATATGATCCATTTATATGCAATATCTGGAAACAGTAAACAAATTGGTGGCTACAGGGAGCTGGGGAGGGGATATGGGAAGCAACTGCATGAGTGGTGCCAGCTCTTTTTGGAGTGATTAAAATGTTTAGGAACTGGATAGAGGTGGTGCTTGTACAATACTGTGAGTGTACCAAATGCCATTGAATTGTTCACTTTAAAATGGCTAATCTTATTTTGCTTATTTATGTTAAATAATTTTTAAAAGTAATTATACTAACAGATCTGTATTTTATTTTATTTTATTTTATTTTATTTTGTTCATAAAATATCTTCCTTTGTGACAGTTCCCAGACATTAGTATTTGCTTTCCAATTAAAAAAAAAAAATCCCTCTTCTTAAGCTTGGTTAATAGTACATTTTAGTTAAACTCATTCCCAATCTGGTTACTGAAAAAAAGTTGTAAAGCAATGCTTGAGGGTAAAGTTTTAGGAAGCACAAATTTCTATTGGTGGAATTTGTAAGTACAACCTTGCCTAGAATGCAATAACTTTGTGGTTCCAGGATTCTTTGATATTTTGTTACAGTATAAGATAGACTGCGACAAAATTATAGTCAAAAAATCACAAAATGTTTAAATTTTCAAAGTTTTGGGACTCACTCAGATCCCTAGAGGCACTATAAAGATTATTTAAAACTAAAGACATTTGAGATTCAACAAAGAGAAAGGAGTCTTTTCGGAACTTCTTTTATGGCACTAAAAGCAGATACTTGTGGGAGTGAGGCTGCCATGAATTCCCTCTCCCAAGAAAGTTTATGAAAATGAAGAAAAAACAAGGAAGTCTATTCTTACCTACATAAACATGATTACAAGCTATTTTAATCTCCCGTTTGTCCTCCTAGAAACCTAGTTTTTCTTCCCTTAGAAGCCTCCTCCCTCTCATTATGTTAAATATGTACACCTCTTCTTTAGCTGTTTCAGGAACTGTCGATGTGCGCTCCCATACGTATATCAACCTCTAGGCCAGTTGAAAAGTAGAGTAGGAGCAACATGTGACATGTGAGATAATT
Organism: Colobus angolensis palliatus; assembly: GCF_000951035.1. Classification (NCBI taxonomy): domain Eukaryota; kingdom Metazoa; phylum Chordata; class Mammalia; order Primates; family Cercopithecidae; genus Colobus; species Colobus angolensis. Next base: position 4,782,897 of record NW_012114899.1, read on the forward strand.
TTGATGGTTCACAAATGAACTTTCTAAATTATTTTTAAGATGTATGAATTTTGAAGATGTAGAAAAACCTTAATTCAAAATAAATGTATGTGTATATTTTAAATTTTAGAAAAATTCAACTAGCTCATCAAACTTGCCACTTTTTAAATACTGATCTTTTATTTAATTGGGTTATAGCTATAACTACAATATATGAATTAATAGATAAATGATGTAATGATTTGTTCAGTCGGCATATCCTGAGTAGCTTCCAAGGGGCAGACTCCAATACCCTGCTTCTGACGGTCTTAAAAAATGATGAGGACATATTTCCTCAGTCCATTATTAAGAGAGTAATTTAATACTGAAAATTACTAATATTAAGATAATGTGACCTCATAAAGATTAGGTTATATTTTCACATATATTTCCCTTTGTGTTGCGTCATCCAGTGTTTTAAGTTATTAAGTAATCTCATCTTCCACATTTCCCTTAAAGTTATATCAAAGTTTATGAACTAAAACAACTCTTTTAATTTCTAAAAAAATATATATATGAAAACTGAAAGCTTCTTTAATAGGGTTGGTAAACTTGTTACATGTTTTAATGATTTTTATGTTTGACATTTTTTTCTCAACAACATAAATAAGTTAATAAAATGACATTTAATAGGTATTTGTAAATTTACTTATGGCATTGGAGATAATTTTTGAAAATTTTTTTATTTATAAAATATCTATTTATATATTTATTCTAGAAATGAGAATCTCGCTACATTGCTTATATTGACTTCAATCTCCTGGGCTCAAGTAATCCTCCTACATCAGCCTCCTGAGTAGCTAGGACTATAGGTATGTGCCTGGCTTTAACCCACAATTTAAAATAATGATTGCTTATGATGAAGTCTTAAAAGATTGAATTAATCTAAATTTAATTTATAAAAATAGTAAATAGACAATCAATATTAAATATTTATAATATTGTATGTGATATATGAATGTAGAACACATATATAAACACACATATATATGCATATATACACATGCATGCATATAAATGCCAGAGGCAGTATTTCTACCCTTCCACGTCACTCAGTCTTCTTCTTTATATGTCATCACCAAATCACTATAATAAACAAATTTGAATTATTTTTACCTTATGTTTTCTTTCAGTCTGTCAGCATCAGATCTCTCACTATTATCTGCTTCTTTGGGTTATCGTTACTAGTCCATAGAATAGATACTGGTGTGTTAAAGACAGTGTATTTACATGAAGTATATACCAAAATACATAATTGGAGTTTTTTCTTATATTGGGGAAAGATATTGCTTACAAAGTGTTGAGCTCTAAAATTTATATTTTTAAATGAGAAATAAAAATAATCCCGGCAAAACTATTGTGACCGGAGATGTAGCAACAAAATCTACCAACAGTTTCCACACGTGGGAATTCTCCCACATTTTATCACCAACACATATCACATAGGAAAATATATAAAAATATGTCTCATGCTCACTCATAACTTGTGAGTTCATAATGGTAATGCTAATTCATGATGTTCTTCTCCCAATTTGGAATCAGATTTGATCCTACAATATCCATTTAAAAAACAATCCTTCGGCAATTGAGATAAAAATCAAAACAAAAACAAAAAGCAGAAAACAAAAACCTACACTTTTGATCTTTATAGTAATATACTACTTTTCAAGGTTTTTCTGAGTAAATGAAATAACATTCTAAATTGTAAGTGGTAAAAAAATAAAAAATAGCTATTTCTATAAACATTTTATATAATTTAATTATGTGTTTTCATTTATGTTATGTGACTAATACATATTAAAATCCACAAAAAAGATCTCCTTTTTTCCTTTTCCCATTTTTATCTGCATTTCTCTTCATTTCCTTTTTAAAAGATAAGAATATATTTTAACTTTAATCATTTAAAAATAATAGAATATTACATTGTTAGGAAACTGTGATTCTAGTTGGCAAGCAAGAATATCTTTTAAGATGTTAAACAAGTTCAACCACTACTCTGAACAGAATTGTGCCTCCCCAACCTCAAGCTAGAAAATCTAGAGTAAATTGATATATTTCTAGAAACACATAATATTCCAAGATTGAAAAAGAAAGCTATTGAAACCCTGAACGTATGAATATCAAGCTGTGATATTAAATTAGTAATAAAAAACTCACCAACCAAAAAAGGCCCTGGACCAGACAGATGCATAGCTCAATTCTACCAGACATACAAAAATTGACTCAAGATGAATTAAAGGTTTAAATGTAATGCCTCAAGGTATAAAAAATCCTAGAAGAAAACCTATTAAATACTCCTCTTGACATTGGCTATAGCAAGGATTTCATAATGATGATATCCTAAAAAGCAATTGCAACAAAAACAAAAACTGACAAGTGGCACCTAAAGAGCTTCTGCATACTGAAACAAACTATCAATACAGTAAACAGAAAATGGAAAGAATGAGAAAAAAGGCATGCACACTATGCATCTGACAAAAGACTAGTATTTAGAATCTATAAGGAACTCAAACAATTCAACAAGCAAAAAACAAATAGCACCGTTAAAATAGGGGCAAGTGACATGAACAGACACTTCTCAAAAGAAGACATACATGCCGCCAACAAACATTAAAACATGTTCATCAGCATTTATCATCAGGGAAATGCAAATCAAAACCATAATGAGGTATCATCTCATACCAGTTAGAATGGCTATTATTAAAAATTCAAAAAATTACATATACTGGTGAGGCTGCAGAGAAAAGGAAATGATTATATGCTGTTGGTGGTCATGTAAACTATTTCAGCCATTGTGGAAAGCAGTTTGAAGATTTCTCAAAGAATTTAAAATCAAGCTACCATTCAACCCACCAACCCCATTACTGGGTCTACACACAAAGTGCATTCTACCAAAAAGACACATGCATGTCTACATTAATTGCCATGCTACTCACAATAGCAAAAAACATGGAAGCAACCTAGGTGCCCATCAATAGTGTGTTGGATAAAGAAACCGGGGTGCATTTGCACCATGTAATACTACACAGTCATAGAAAAGAATGAAACGATGTCCTCTGAAGCAACATGGATGAAGTTGGAGGCCATAATCCTAAGTGAATTAATGCAGGAAGAGAAAACCAAATACTACATAACATCACTTATAAATGGGAGCTAAACACTGAGTCCCCGGGGAAATAAACCTGGGAACAATAGACTGTGAACTACTGGGGCAAGGAGAGAGAATGGGTCAAAAAACTACCCATTGAGTGCTATGCTGACTACCTGAGTGCAATATACCTATGTAACAAACCTGCATATGTACTCCCTGTGCTTAAAATAACAGTTGAGGAAAAAAATAATGCTTCTATGAACATTAACCAGAGGAAGTTGGATATTCTGTTCTCTTGAAAACATTTTTTTATTTGAGATATTTGCCTAATATTTCTTATTTTTATGCAAACCAGTAGACAAAATTGTATCATCATTTATAGCCCCGAATGCCTATGTATCTTTAGTAGTCAAATACTCAATAAACATTAGTTCCCATAAACCATCACCTGCTATCCTCCTGTTTCACTCTCACTCCTCAGAAAATGCCCAAGAAACTTGCAGAGTTAAAACAATGGGGTTACAATTAACACTAATTCCACACATCAGTAGGAAGCAGATGTGAGGGAAGGTCAGGGTAGGGGTTATTTCTGAAAAGTTGTTTACAAGGTTGCAATATAAAATAGAGAAAATGAATTTTACATATACAAACACATATGTTTGCAATGCTTACACCTTCTCTTTGAATATTTCTGTCCATAAAGATAAAAAATTGAGCTAATAAAGAAATAGTAATACTATAATTTTAGGAATTATATCTTGTTAGGAAAGATAGCTAGCAACCCTTCTCTAGATTTTGCTATTTGAAAAATATACAACACCTTTGCTATTCATAAAATAATTTAGAAATTATAAATCATTCTTGCCATGATTCTAACAAATACAGGCCGGGCTCAGTGGCTCATGCCTGTAATCCCAGCACTTCAGGAGGCCAAGGTGGGCTGTTCACTTGAAGTTGTCAAGAGTTTCAGACCACCCTGGCCAGCAGAGTGAAACCCCATTTCTACTAAAAATACAAAAAAATTAGCTGGACGTGGTGGCACATGCCTGTAATCCCAACTACTCGGGAGGCTGAGTTAGGAGAATCACGAACACAGGAGGCAAAGGTTGCAGTGAGCCAAGATCGCCCCACTGCACTCTAGCCTGGGTGACAGAGCAAAACCCCATCTCAAAATAAATAAATAAATTATAAAATAATTAATTAAATATAAACATTTTCTTTCTGCTAATTAAGAAATTTTGATTACCAAAGTGTTCTTAATATTTAACTCATTATAACAATAATATGAAAGAGAGTTTGCTTTGAAGAAAAATGATATGTAAAGAGATTATTTTGATTCTATGTGAATTAGGGTAACATATCAAAGTTGAGGTTTATAGTAATATATAGTAAATTTCAACAAAAAGAAAACCCATTGATCTTTCATCACTCTATTTTTTTTCTAGATCTGCCCTACAAAATTTTTATCTGGAATTAATCCTTACTTCATTATGTATACATATTTGAAGTCAATAGCATGGCGACGATATTGCAAATATTCTCAAAAAAGATGTGACAGGGTTTTCTAACATGGGTCAGTCAAAACTCAATTACCTTAATTACAAATCATAATATGTAAACACGGATAAAAAGAAACCTCCAAACTACATGTAATTTGAAGGATTCTCTTCGGAAATCAAATATTTTTACCATAAGCAAAACCAGGTCAAAGCTGAGTAATGTTCAATAATTTGTCATGATACCTGTAATTATTCTTTTAGAGGCCATATACTTTAAAGTCAAAATTGATTGCTCATATTTGAACTCTCCTTATGACTTCAAGATAATATATTGGTGTTTAATGTACATGGCTTACATTGTGCATACCACCAATACAATATAAAAAATTGCTGCCAAGTGCAGTGGCTCACGCCTGTAATTCCAACAGTTTGGGAGGCTGAGACGGGTGAACTGCTTGAGGCCATGAGTTTGAGACAAGCCCGACCAACATGTTGAAACCCTGTCTCTACTAAACATCCAAAAATTAGCTGGGTGTGGTGGTGTGCATCTGTAATCCCAGCTAGTCAGGAGGCTGAGGCACGAGGATAGCTTGAACATGGGAGGCTGAGGTTGCAGTAAGCCGAGATCATGCCAGTGCACTCTAGCCTGGGTGACATAGCAATACTCTCCTCCCCACCCCCCAGAAATACCCAGGTGTGGTGGTACGCTTGTGATTCCAGCTAGTTGCGAGGCTGAGGCATGAGAATCACTTAAACCCCAGAGGCGGAGGTTGCAGTGAGCTGACATAGTACCACTGTACTTCAGCCTGGGTGATAGAGCAAGACTCTGTCTCAAAATAAATAAATAAATAAACAAATAAGATAAATGTTAAAAAAAATGGAGAGACATTTTAGATATATGGATATCATTATCATACACAAAGATATGTTAGACTTATGTTACTATTGGTATATACAAAACAGTTAATGATTAACAACCAGCTATTATATAAGCAGCCCTGATTTGTAGCACTGGCACTTTTCATACTGTAAATGCGCCCACCATGGCTGTGAATGTGAGATCACTGAACTCAGAGCTTGGAAGAGAAACCCACAGTTGGTCTTCAAGCAAGTCTCAGCTGACTTTCCATCTCCAACAACCCATGGTTTTAAGTTATAGATTTAAAATGTGGTAGAAATGAGCATCTTTCTTTATCATTTGTGGAAATGTGATATGTCACAACACTTTGAAAAATAATATAGCATTATCTACTAAGATTAAAAAGTATGTGAATATATATATGTACAAATACATATACACATATATATACATACGTATAATTTTCTCACAGCAATTCCACTTTTCATTACTGATTTTTAAACAGTAAAGTACAGTTATTTTAGTGATTTATGTAATACTGTAATAATGTCTCAATATATTTCAAGCATTAGTCTAAGTACTTTTTTGTTTGCTAACTTGATAATTGTAACCAGAACAATGTGGTATGTTTTATTAATATACCCATTTTACTGGTTAGGAAATTAACATACAAAATATGCTCTGAATCACACAGCTAGTATATGGCTGAACTGAGATTTGAACTCGGGTGACATAATTCACTACACTCACTGCCTCTCATGAGCATCATGAGGGTAAATATCAATTTGGTGCCAAAAACAAATGAACAAACAAACAAAAACAGAGTATAGTTAAATCAATGGTGATCCATTATTATTATCTTACGTTATGTAGCTATTAAAATTATTTGTTCTGAAAACTTTTAAAAACACTTAAAATGTTAAAACCTTCTATATTTAACATGTAGTTTTGTACTGTATGACTTAAGTTTATAACAAAAACTGTTATTGCATTTAAATTCAAATGTTCATTCGACTCTTCCTAATGCTATTCCTTCCTTTTGATGATTCACATATGTACTTCTGTTTTATAATTTTATCCCTGAAGTGCTAAAAACTCGTCACTTGCTCAGTGATGAGTAGTCCATCATGCTGGATAGAAATTGTTCCAGATGTCTTTACAAATATTTTAAAACTAGATACCAAATCAGAATATTTCACTTTGCATTTCTATTAAAAAATTACCTATTTTTAATTGCATAATTTAAAAAAAACAGCTTACAAATAGCTTCCATAGCTATATGACTTTATAAAAACGACATTGTCCCTTTTCTTCACATCTTCAGTTAAACAGAAAAAAGAATTTTCTGTGTTTTTGACGAAGTCTGAGTGGCCTTCCCTAATACATTTTGCTTTTTCCATATCCACAGTTTTCACTCTGGTCTATGTCACATGACATTAAAATATATATACACATATACAGACACACACATAATACATATAACATATTATAATATATAATTATAATATATACAATAATAAATTATTTTTAAAATCTGCAGAAATGTAAATAAAAGCTCATAAACTTAGCTTCAAAAATTAGATCTACATGTCTATCTACATATTTCTAGCTAAATATCCCTAAACATATATCTATTTAGGTATCTATCTATACACATACACATTCTGTGTCAGGTGATATATCTCTAAGAAAGGCAAGAAAATGACAAGTTTGTGACACATTTTTTTCATGTTAACTTCTTCAGAACAGCTAATTGAGGTTATTTTCCTTTTAGCCTCCCCTGCTATCTCTCTGTTCTGCTGTATGAGCAAGATTACAGTGCTTAGGAGTCATTAAAAGCACAGGATGGTTTCAGAGTCTAGATGCTTTAAAAAAGAAAAGGCTATTATTTTTTTAGAACAGCTTTAGGTTTATAGAAAAAATTGAGAGGAAGATATATACACCAATGTCTCCACACATGCACATCCTCCCCACTTAGCAACATCCCTAATCAAAGTTGTACATTGGCTACAATTGATGAATCTACATTGAATGATAATAATCACTGAAGTTCATCCTTTACTTTAAAGATCACTCTTGGTGCTGTACATTCTATGGGGATGGACAAATGTATAATGATATATATCCAACTTTGTGGTATTATCCAGAGTATTTTTACTGACATGAAAATATTTTGTGATCCTTCTATTAATCCCTTTCAACCTGCCTTTACCACCATATCCCTGACATCCACTGATCTTTACACCATTTCCCTAGCTTTGTTTTTACCAGAATATTATATATTGGAATCATCCAGTATGCAGCCTTTTCTTAATGGTTTGTTTTGTTTATAAATATGCATTCAAGATTTCTCCATACTTTTTATATCTTTATAGCTCATTTCTTAACTGTTGTTTCAAAAACGTAAGCTTGTCACTTAATATGTGACTTTTTCTATGACCTTCCCTTCTAGCTTTTTTCTCAAGTGGTACTCCCATTCTTCTTACTAAGAAAAGAAAAATGTTATCAAGTCATCTGTGTGTCCAGTCTCAGGATATGAACTATACACAGTATAATTCAGAAGTGAATACCGCATTCCCCTTTGACACATATGGACTTCCTCAACTTTCCTTCCTATCATGCTGACTCAGGTGATACAAGTCTAGAAGAAGATGGGTGGGAGAGAACTCTGAAGAGAGTATCTTCCCAGATAAAAGAAGAAAGGATCAATAAACATAAAAGAAAATCTAGTTTTGCTAACCTTTCTGCCTGCTACATTCAGACTTGAAATGCAGTTGTGACTCTTAATGGCCATGGTATACAACTAGCTCCCAGCTGATAAGGTATTGGTAAAATAACCACATTTCAGAGAAGAGAGAAGTATAAGGATGGAAGGAACCTAAGTCCCTGGTGATATAATTGAATTGTCAAGCCAAACACTGAGCCACATAATTCCAGAAATTTTATTACACTTCCACTAATAATAACTACAATAAATGTCTATGTTTTATAAGCATATAAGCATGTCTATGTTATATAAGCATATAAGGATATCTATGTTGTATAAGCATATAAAGCATGTCTGTGTTTTATAAGTATATGTTTGGATGTTCTGTTATTGTTATCTATATACATTAGCATAAATTTCAGTTATGGGGATATTAGCTGATATCTAGTGAACAATTACTCAATAAATGATAGCCACAAGGAAAAACATGACCAATTAGGCAATGATTCTTTGCCTTTAGTGTACCTTAGAATCCCCTGAAGGGCTAACTAAAAATGCAGATATTCCACTTACATCATCTGAGATTTTCATTCAGAACATCTGAGGTGGGGTCCAGAAATACGTATGTTTAATACATACCCAATGTGATTCTGCTGCAGTTATTTGCTGGATCCTACTTTGAAAAAATACTTCAGAATGGGCTAAAAATTATTGGATCATGGTTAATACATATGAATAATTTAGAGTTCAAATAATATAGTGAATAAAAACAACCTATTCTATCCCTTTCCCCATCTATAAGAATATTGTATATAAACACCTAGGGCAAGAGTGTCCTGATGAAGAAGCGAATGACACAGAGCACTCCAAGACTATCTGACACATTTTGGATGAGGTTTTTACTTCACAAATTTACAGAAGAAATTTAAAAGAAATTGAATACTCACATTAGCTTGGATTATGACAAAGTAGCGAGTCTTATCTTCATAGTTGAGTCTCTTCCTTAACACTACATTTCCAGTCAACATTAGGGGAATTTCAAAGGTGTCATTGGATGTCTGCAAATATTAAAAATACAGACTTCAGATTATTTGAATGTAAGATAAATTAATAACTCAATATTTTAGTTTAATCCTCTTGGAAGTTACAGATGGCATGCTTATCATCTGAAAACAGAATGACTATAAGCTTCAGAGTCAATATTGTTATCATATTTCCAAACATTTAATTTTGATCAATAGGTTTCCCCAGAGTCCTTTGGTAATAATAACCAGAAAATTTGTTTCTCATCACAATTTTTAATACATTATTCGTATTATTCATCAACAGTCTTGGAATAGTTCTAAATCAAAGTCCAGGTATCTGAAAAACTTCCCTGTTACCATATTACCTTTTCACGGTGTTTTTTTTTATCACCAAAGCATTCAAACACTGAAATCTGTTATTTCTACATAGTATCAATTGTCATCATTGATATCCATGCTGTATTTTAAGTATTATCAGGCATTAAATTAAAAAAACACAGTTACGAGTCACTTAATGATGAGGTACATTCTGAGAAATGTGTTGTTAGCTGATTTTTGTCATTGCGTGAACATTATACAGTGTAGTTTCACAAACCTAAAATAGTCTACTACATACTAGGGCAGGTGATATAGCCTATGGCTCCTAGGCTACAAACCTGTACAGCATGTCACTGTACTGAATGCTATAGGCAACTGTAACACACAGGTCACTATTTTCTGTATAAATGTAATCTAAACATAAAAAAGGTACAGTAGGAATACAACATTATAATTTTATGAGACCACCATTTGCTATGTGGTATGTCATTGACCAAAATGTCATTACGCAGAGCATGACTGCACGAACTTGAATCAGTTCGTTATTGTGGAAAAAAAAAAAATCCAGGTTATATATTAATTTTTTCTTTCAGGTTCCACAACTTCTGCTCATTAGTTAAGTTCTCTGCCCTGTCTAGGATTGAGTTTTTTCCTGGTAGCACGGAGGTCACAGGGCAACACTAGTGCTCTGGTAAAAGCAGCCTTCCGTTAAATGTATTCACAAGTTAAGGGACTATAATTTACAAGATAAATCTCATATTCTTAAAAAGACCTTATGTCACTTTTGTATTTTAGTGCCATTTTAAAGAATGATGAAATTGTTTCTAGATACGTTCAATACATCAGTGCTATTTAGTTCATTGAAACTGTTTTGTGGTTGTTCAGTTGTCTTGTGCATTTGTGCTTGTGATTTTTGTTCTGGAAATCACATTGAGTAAAATATTTAGTTTGGAACTGCGTTAGATTGGTGCAAAAGCAAGAGGAGGGGGAAGAGAGGGAAGGAAAAATGAGGGGAAAAGGCAAAGGGAAGGAGAAGAGAAAGGGAAGGGGAAGTGTGGAAGAATAAAAAAAAAATTTGAGTGTGTGTGTGAGAGAGAGGAAGCCAGAGAGAGTGTGTTTACACCCTCAACTTAGTGTAAGTGTATTCTTAAGAGTCACATAAGAAGTTAAACTCAACGAAAAAAAATTTGATTCAAATCTCCCAGCTCAGACTCAATCAACGTAATGTGCGTAGTTTAGCCTTCCATGTCTAGAGCTGTGATCTGTCTTTCTTTCTCTCTTTGTCTCTCTGTCTGTCTCTCTTTTTCTCTGGGGTGCATAAAGACACACACACACTGCACATTTTGCAGAATTAATACATATTTTTAAATGATTCATTCTGTGCTCCTCATGTAATGGGCCTTGCAAATCTTTCTTGGATGCAGTTACTTAAAAGCAACAATTTAAAATATAAATACAGAAAATGAAGATGCACAACACAATTTAAAACAGACATTTGACATTTTCCCTAATTTTTTGTCTATTCAACATTGCTTATACCTATGAGTGGGGCTGGCAATTATGACAGACAAGTGTAAAAATGATTGAATCTAAATATGTAAGTTGAATATGGGCAAAACCTTGGTTAATAATTGCTATTTACACTGTTAAACCTATTCTAATGTGTTGTTATGAAGTTATTACATTTTAGTGACTCAATAATATAGAAATATATATCAGTTTCTAGCATAAATATGGAAGATACTGTGGTCTTAACACAAAACTACCTCATCTCTGGACTCAGAATCCCCAATTAGTTCACATATCCGGTGACACTGTGCCTCAGAGGAGGCTATGTCTCTAAATGAGATGAGTCTTGAATAGTCTAGCTTAAAAACAATTCCATTCATTGTAATTCCATTCTGTTTTACCAGGAATCATTTTGCAGATGTACATGTGATTCCATTTTGAGTAATTTAAAAAAATATATCTTAATTGCAAAGATAGAGAGAAGCTAAAAATCCCTTTTCAAGTTATAGAAGTTTCCGTCAGGATATAAAATTTAGAACTTCAGCAGTTCTAAACAGATTTGGGGACTATTGATAAAATTAATTATGGAGAAATAGCTAATATGCTAGTGAGAGCATAGCATAAAAAAAAAAAGAGCCTGGATCTGTGTTGTCTTTGCGTTGCTGAGAAAATCTTGATATTACCCCATCTCTGAAAAACGTATTGTGATAGATAATAAATTGTCTTTTTGTTTAAATATTTTAGTTTTTTGCATATATATGTAATATATACATAGTATGTATGTATATATGTTTATATATATATATAGAGAGAGAGAGTACAATTTCTGCAGTCGAAAGCACTTTGATACATGATTATTCCTGTCTCTATGGCTTTACACTGTAGGCCTCTCTCTTCTCCAAACAGGCCATGGCTCTTCACACCTGATATTTGGTCTTATTTTTCTCTTGTTTAAATATTCCATCACTTATTTCTCTGTGTACTAATCTTTGCAAACTTTACTCAGTGAAACCTTTTAAATGCAATTTAGACTTAAGTCTTTGATGTGATCTCACATTATTTTTTTTTTTAAAAAAACACTTATTTGGAATCTTCTGTTTTGCTTGACAGATTCCTTAAGGGTCTCAGTCTGTGATGCAGAAATACCCATCCTTATATCTCTAGCTAAGCAACTTAACGAATCTTTGCAATATCTTTTTTGTTGTTGACAGTTTTCATTGAACGTTTATAGAATTATTAAAAATAATAGTTATTAGTGACTTTATTGATCTTCAGAGCACTGTCTTTTTTTTTTTTTTTTTTTGAGACGGA
>NW_012114899.1:4795283-4830084 GCF_000951035.1 Colobus angolensis palliatus
GCTCACTGCAACCTCTGCCTCCTGGGTTCAAGCAATTCTCCTGCCTCAGCCTCTGAGTAGCTGGGACTACAGGCATGTGCCACCACACCTGGCTAATTTTTCAAATTTTTTTATTTTTAGTAGAGATGCGGTTTTAACATGTTGGCCAGTCTGGTCTAGAACTCCTGACCTCAAGTGATCTGTTCACCTTGCTTCCCAAAGTTCTGGGATTGCAGGTATGAGCCACTGCCCCTGGCCTAGATTTTCATTTTATTAGCACTTGTATTCTATAAAACATAAGGATAGGATTTACTTTATGATCAATGGTGCTTCTGAAATGTTGCATATTGAAAGCCACTGCATTAAATTTAATTCATTAATTAAGCAATTATTGAGTACTCATTCTTTCTCTAAACATAGAATAATAGCAAAGAAAATTAGAAGTAAAATATATATATATATATCTTTATGATAGTCTTTCTTTTTCCTCTAGTAAAAAGAATATTGGATTAGATCAACCCTAAGTAAATGCCTTGCTTTAATGACATTTCTCCAGTGTTTACCTAAAAAGTTAAAAAAAAAAAAAAGGCACATTAAGCAAGGAAAAAAGTAGAATTTTTTAAATAAATAAATACATGATAAAGCCATGAAAAATATGAAACAATACTTAGAACATTCCTAAAGCTTAGAATGCACAAGAATCATAGGCATGTATCATTAGGATTGTAGATTCCTAGAATCTATTACCCCAAATTCCAGATATTCTCGGAAATCTGCATTTTTAACAAACCTACCAGTTGATTCTGATGCAGATGATTCAGGTTTTACTTTGAGAAACCACTGTACTACATAAGTCTAAGAGTGACTGCACTCTCTCTCCTTGCTATTTATTTTTCTTTTCTTTCATTCTTAGAAGTTTGTTCCACCAACGAAGCAGAAAAGTTTGGGAACAGAGCAATGCCCATTTACTTAAGCAAGCTTACATTACTAAAGCCAGGCCATTGCCCCCTTTCTGATAGTCATGGATATTCACTTTAAAACACAAACTAACATTGGCTTTTTTGGTTGATGAGAATTTAAGTGCTGGCTACCTGCACTGTATTAATGAGAAAAATCCAATTATGGTTAAATGATTTAATACCCACAGGCCCCAAACACCTGGCCTCCATTAAGAAAGGTCCACTCACTACTTCCTGACAGTTCAGTGACAACAACTGTCAAATAAGGGATAATTCTCCATTTAGTAAAATGAGGGCATAAGGCAGTTTAAGCAATTTATCACTATCACAGATGGGAAGCAGGGTAGGAGACAGCTGTAACATCCACGCCACACATATTCACATTCAATAACGGAGGGAGAAGGAATGCTGATGCTCTAGCAACTCTGTTTCCCAAGATGATTCTATCTCCCCAGAATCCCCTGTACTAATATGGGTCTGCACCAGTTTAGATAAAATGGCAGCTCTCTGCAAGAAGGTGTTGAATCCTACAGTTAAAGATGCTCTAGAAATGGAATATGGGGTTATTAGCACTATTTCTTCTCAGCTGATAGATTTGGTCATTCATTATTTTTAGGAAAGAGGGAAAGACTTCAGTCTTTCACACCTATGTTATAAGTATTGTTTGTAATATTCTCTTTTCAGCTGTGATGACTAGAAATTCAGTTCAAAAGAAGATAATTTTTAAAGAACACACACACACACATATATACATTTTCTGCTGACCTAAAGACAGAGCCTTAGTACAAAAGTGCCTCAATGGGCCTGTAATTGAGAAGTGGTGGAAAATGAGATAACTAGGATTTTATATTTGTCTCTAAGAGGCTGTAAATTCTCTTATTGTTTTTTGACACTTTTTTTTGAAATCTCTTCCCTTATCTCTGTGTCTTTTTCTGTACCTCTCTCTTCTCTCTTTGGGTTTCGCCCATTTGTTCACAATGAATATAACTGTGAGTCTGTGTTTCAGTTCCAATAAACAGCATCAATTTTGACCTTATCAATCTTTAGTCAGCCTTAAACTTGTCTCTGATTAAGCTCAGGCTATTGTGCATCAGCTGCTTGAACATTCTATGTTATTGTCATTGTTCGTGTGTCTCCTCTAATCTAATTTCCTGAAGTAAAAAGTGGAGGACTAAGTAAGGCTATGCAATTTTTGTCCACCCAAGACGGACTGGGATTTGAGCAGGCAACATTAACTTAACTCCTAAGAGAAAGTCCCAATACTCTCATCATTTTTTCTGTTTCATACTGTTAAAACATGTTCCTGACTGACAGACAAAATGGACTCCCTATGACTAACTGAAGTAAGTTAAAAGAAAATCAACAAAACCAGGTAGCCATGCCAGGGTGACAAAGTGGTCACATACTCTGTGTTCTCAGAAAGATGTCAAAGCATCACAGTATCTTCCTTTCTACAATTGATATGGTTTTGTTGTGTCCCCATGCAAATTTCATCTTGAATTGTAGCTTCCATAATTCCCATGTGTTGTGGGAGGGACCTGGTGTGAGATAATTGAATCACGGCGTTTCCCCTATACTGTTTTTGTGGTAGTGAATAAGTATCCTGAGATCTGATACTTTTATAAGGGGATATCACTTTCACTTGACTTTAAATTCTCTCTTAGTCTGCCTCCATGTAAGACATGCCTTTCGCCTTCCACCATGATTGTGAGGCCTCCCCAGGCACATGGAACTGTGAGTCCATCAAACCTCTTTTTCTTTATACATTACCCAGTCTCACTATGTCTTTATCAGAAGTGTGAAAAAAGACTAACAAAGTAAATTGGTACTGGTAGAGTGGGGTCCCACTGTAAAGATATCCGAAAATGTGGAGGCAACTTTGGAACTGGGTGACAGGCAGCAGTTGGAACAGTTTGGAGGGCTCAGAAGGACAGGAAAAGGCAGGAATGTTTGGAACTTCCTAGAGACTTTCTCATTGGCTTTGACCAAAATTCTGATAACGATATGGACAATGATATCCAGAGTAAAGTGATCTCAGATGGAGATGAAGATACTGGAGAAAAGGTGACCTTTGCTATGTTTACAAAGAGACCAAAGAGACAAAATACATCAGGGCATTTTGCCCCTGATGTAGAGATTTGTGGAACCTTGAACTTGAGGGAGATGATTTAGGTTATTTGGTAACATAAGTTTCTAAGTAGCAAAGCATTCAAGATGTGACTTGAGTGCCATTAAAAGCATTCAGTTTTAAAAGTGAGACAGAGCATAAAAGTCCAGAAAATGTGCAGCCTGATAATGCAATAGAAAATAAACACCCATTTTCTAAGGAGAAATTCAAGCCAGTTGCAGAAATTTGCATAAGTAATGAAGAACCAAATGTTAATCATGAAGACAATGGGGAAAATGTCTCCAGGGTGTGTCAGAGACATTTGTGGCAGCCCCCTCCCATCATAGGCCAGGAGACCTAGGAGAAAAAAGTGGTTTCATGGGCCAGGTCCAGGACCCCTCTTCCATGTACGGCCTAGGAACTCAGTGCCCTGTGTCCCAGCTGCTCCAGCCATGGCTATGAGTCAAGATATAGCTCAGGGTGTGGCTTCAGAGGGTACAAGCCCCAGGCCTTGACAGCTTTCACATGGTGTGGAGCCTATGGGTCCATAGAAGTCAAGAATTGAGGTTAGGGAACCTACACCTAGATTTCAGAGCATGTATGGAAATGCCTGAATGTCCAGATAAAAGTTTGCTGCAGGGGCAGGGCCCTCATGGAGAACCTCTGCTAGGGCAGCGTGGAAGGGAAGTGTGGGGTTGAAGTACCCACAAAGAGTTGCCACTGGCATAGTGCCTAGTGAAGCTGTGAGAAGAGGGCCACTGTCCTCCAGACCACAGAAAGTAGATTTACCGAGAGATTGCAATGCATGCCTGGAAAAGCAGCAGACACTCGATGCCAAACTGTGAAAGCAGCCAGGAGGGAGGCTGTACCCTGCAAAGCAACAGGGGTGGAGCTGCCCAAGACCATGGGAACCCACTTCTTGCATCAGCATAACCTGGATGTGAGACATGGTGTCAAAGAAGATCATTCTGGAGCTTTAAGATTTGACTGCCCCACTAGATTTTGAACTTGTATAGGGCCTTTGAACCCTTTGTTTTTGTCAGTTTCTCTCATTTTGAATGAATATATATATACATACATATATATATATATATATATGCATACCCAATGCCTTTACCCTCATTTTATCTAGGAAGTAACTAACTTACTTTTGATTTTACAGGTTCATGTTTGTAAGGAACTTGCTTTGTCTCAGATAAGACTTTGGATTGTGAGCTTTTGAGTTAATGTTGAAATGAGTTAAGACTTTGAGGGACTGTTGGTAAGGCAAGATTGGTTTTAAAATGTGAGGACATGCGATTTGGGAGGTGCCAGGTGTAGAGCAATATGATTTGACTGAATCCCCACCCAAACCTCATCTTCAACTGTAGCTCCCATAATCCCCAAGTGTTGAGGGAGGGACCTGGTGAGAGATAATTAAATCATGGGGATGGGTCTTTCCCATGCTGTTCTCATGTTAGTGAATAAGTCTCACAAGATCTGATGGTTTTATAAGCGATTTATAAGGCTCTCAATCCTCTCTTGTCTGCTGCCATGTAATACCTGTCTTTCACCTCCTGCCATGGTTGAGAGGCCTCCCCAGCCACATGGAACTGTGGGTCCATTAAACCTCTCTTTCTTTATAGATTTCCTAGTCTTAGGTATGTCTTTATCAACAGTGTGAAAATGGACTAATACAACAATGAAGCAAAAACAGATCCTGTTCTCGGTGCCAAGATAAACTGCAGCTGGAGCTACCACCTTTTGCCCCCTAGGCCATCCCTACACTGGCCTTTTAGCACCAACCCTTTGAAAGAAACATCTGAGAGAAACTTCTGGTTTGGAGCTTGGAAATCAACCAGTCAGAGCTCACATGAATCAACCAATCAGTGTATAGAACAGTCATGACTCATCTGTTTTGACCAATCAGAATTAAGCAAGAATCTATCTTTCATTTGGATGAAGACAGCTAATTGGGAACCTGGGTGGGGACTTTAGCTATAAAACCCTAACCCTGTATTTGTCCTCTGAAATGTGTCTTAGCTTGAAACCACAGGCTGTATGATATGATTTGAAAACTGTTCACCGAAATAAAGTCTCTTTTCTCCCAATTCCTTTCCAGAGGTCTTTTGCTCACAACACAAATTTACCACTCTCCCTCAAACAAATACAAACAGATTCATGCACATTTAATGATACATTATGATTACAATGCAGTTCAACTTATTTTATTCCAGTCAACTTCCCAGGAAACTATATTTGTGCTTGGTTGGGTTTTGAAGCATATATGTTGTAAACTTAAAAGTCACAGTGTTGGTGTGAAAAGACTGAGGTTCAAAGTTTTACAAAAAGAAGGCCTTATGCCATGACTTAATTATACATGAGTTTCCAGTAAAATTAGAATATTATGAATTTATGGAGGCATGGGAATCTCATGATATAATGTACCCTGCAAAGTATTATTAAACTACAGTAAACTTTTTTAGTAACCTACCTAGGAATAAGTAATCACTGTTTTAGCTTAACCTTAAATATTTTATTGACGTCTGAAATTTGGACTTTGACTTACATATATATACAGAACTACTTCAGGATGGTGATTTGTTTAAAAATCGTTTGTCCTTAAAATATGGTTTTAACTTCCTGACTCAGGTAATTCAAATGCGTACACATTACAAATGAAAATTATGGCTCATATTTTCTGAATTCTCTCAAAGCTACAGGGAGTAAAACATATTACAAAAGAAGGACAATTTACTCAGGAGGACTTGATAAAAGATGTTACCACCCACTGAAACAGCACTGTAATACCTCGAAGAAAGAAGCTGCTTATTCATATTGCTTAAATATTTTCATTTTTTCTTTTCTCTGAGTAGTAACATTAGTTAATAGCGATGTTGTGCTGCTTCCTCAGTCCACTGGGGACTGCTACAAGGGACATGTCATCAGTCTCCTCCTCATCATTTTAGGTCAAACTTAAAATGCTGAATAAACATGCCTCTAGTCTGGCATTAAAATAAAAAAAAATAGATAAAATAATAGATTAAAATAAAAAAAGATAAAAAAGACATGATAATTTATTGTATAAATATCTTAATCTTTCTAACAATGAGATTTAATATATCAGAATACCTATATTTAGATTTTTCCAAGAAGACATATTCTCAAAAATGAAAGTTATTGCAGATCATGTGATGACAAATTCTTATCCACTTCAGAGTTTTCCTTTCATTTTTTTTCAAAACAATCTGATTCAAGCTTTTCCAACCCATAGCCCACTGGCTACATGGGGCCCAGGTTGGCTTTGAGTGTAGCCCAACACAAACTTGTAAATGTCCTTAAAACATTATAAGATGTATTTGTGATTTTTTCATTATTAGCTCATCAGCCATTATTCATGTTAGTGTAATTTATGTGTGGCCCAAGACAATTCTTTTTCTTCTAGTGTGGCTCAGGGAAGCCAAAAGATTAGATGGACACCTCTGAATTAGTTCAGTGCATTATGGACACTCTTACTTTACTTTGTATTACCATGAAGGCATTAAACAAAAAATATGTCAACAGTATTTTACAATAACTGTGATGAGTACACTACAGATTGCATAGAAATTAAATGCCCCTCATTAAAGGTCTGACAACATATATTGTCCAGTACATATTTTTACATGGTCTCTACTACCAAGTTCCAACAGATAATTCAAGTTGTACTTAATAAACAAAAGGTAACCAAATGAGAAAATGAACTTATATTATACAAAGGAAATAAGAATGCTTCTTGTTGTGAACATTAGTGGGGACTGACGAAGATTCTTTGCTTGGCCAAACTTGGTCAGGCTTCTGAATCTTCTAGGCTCATCTGTATACTTCCTTATAAAATCACTTTTTAAAAAAGAACCATACTAAATCATTTTAGCAAGAACACCTCTACCTTTGATAAATGATCTGCCTTGATAACTCATCAGGTTTCTCATCCTGTACCACCCATTAGATGATGTCTGATCACCCTGACTTGTCTTCAGCAACAATCGTATTAGCTTGTTTTAGCCAGAATCCCCCGTATCTCTGATGTTTTCTCCTAGTAATTTTCCATCCAGTGACCCTGACCCTGCTCCTTGGCTACAAAGTCCCACTTGCCAATGCTTTATTTGTAGTTGAGCCCAATATCTCTCTCCACCTGCAAGACCTCACTGCAATGATTTCCATACTTATTGCAGTGGTCCTGAATAAGGACTTTCTTACCATGTTTAAATATATCATTAAATAATATTTTTCTTTAACAATTATCTAGATGATTTTTAGAATAAGATATTTACTAAATTATTTTTTTCTAAATACATCATCCATGAAAGGATCGGCAATGCTGCAGGAACAAACCCTTAAACTTTTATTTTTTCTTTACTCTTTGTATCTATATATCTAATATGCATCAGAAAGTGGTCTCTCTTTATTGTTGTCATTGGCTAATGAATGTTTCTCCTCAACATGTTTTTCTCTGATCATAACAACAGGGGCAGGGAATATGATTACTTGTATACTCGTTCTTTGAGTTTGCACTTCATTATTCAAAGCAAATACTTTTCTCCAGGCAAGAAAAGTACACCTCTAGCATGTATCCAAAGAGAGGAAGAACCAAACATTTTTGGTAAACAGCTCAAGTGCTTTTGTTAATAGCAGTGAATCCATATGGGTCTGTGGCAACTCGGTCCTAACTTCAGAAGAAAGAATGTGATTTGGGGAAGAAGTAAGTTTAAGGCAGAGGGAGAGATGGAGGTGAGTTTTAGAGCAGGAGTGAGAGCTTATTAAAAAGTTTTAGAGCAGGAATGAAAGCAAGCAAAATACTCTTGGAAGATGGCTAAGTGGGTGCCTTGAAACATCAAAGAGCCCTGTTCATCCCTTCACTGAGGGTTTTCTACATTGGCATGATTTGGGGATTTGCGATTCTCCTCCCTTGATTTTTCTTTTGGGGCAGGCTGTCCACATGTACAGTGCCTGCTGGGTGCACTTGGGAGGGGCTTCACGCGCAGCATGTTTACTGAAGTTGTGTGCATGCTTACTTGAGGCATTTTTCCCTTGCCAGTTGAGCATTCCCAGAAGAAGGTCATATACTAGTAAAATTCTGCCTTTTTGCCTCTTAACATGCATGCTTCAGCCCTCTCACCCAACTCCTCAGCTCTTATTGGGAAGCTGCTGATCACCAGGTTCAAGTGTGTTCTATCTATTGGCAGACTATCTTTCCCTGGCACTGGCTGCTACTAATTATTATTTTACAGAGAAAGTTTAAAAGCCACCTAACCATCACCTGATGGTCAGCTGACATTCCTTGGGTTGGTCTTCTCCCACCCTGATCATGTCTGCCTAACCATTTAGTTGATATAGTTTGGCTCTGTGTCAACACCCAAAACAAATTACAATGTCAAATTGTAATCCCCATGTATTGAGGGAAGGACCTGGTAGGAGGTGACTGGCTCATGGGGGCACTTTCCCCCTTGTTGTTCTCCTGATAGTGAGTTCTCACGAGATCTGATGGTCTAAAAGTGGCACTTCCCTTTTCACTCTTTCTGCCTCCTGATGCATGTAAGATGCACCATGCTTCTCCTTCACCTTCTGCCATGATTGCAAGTTTCCTGAGGCCTCCCTAGACATTCAGAACTATGAATCAATTAAACCTCCTTTCTCTGTAAATTACCCACTCTCAGGTACTATCCTTATAGCAGTGTGATAACAAACTAATATAAGCAGTTGGTACTGGGATAGTGGAGTACTGTTAAAATGATAACCTGAAAATGTAGAAGCAACTTTGGAACTGGATAATGGGCAGAGGTTGGAACAGTTTGGAGGGCTCAGAAGAAAACATGTAGATGTGGGGAAGTTTGGAACTTCCTAGAGACTTTTTTAATGGTTTCAACCAAAATGCTGGTAGTGATATGGACAATGAAGTCCAGGCTGAGGTGGTCTCAGATGGAGATGAAGAACTTATTGAGAACTGGAGCAAAAGTCACTCTTGCTATGCTTTAGCAAAAAGACTGGTGGCATTATGCCCCTGCCCTAGAGATCTGTGGAACCTGGAATTTGAGAAAGATGATTTAGAGCATCTGGCAGAAGAAATGTCTAAGTGGCAAAGTATTCAAGATATGACCTGGCTTTTTCTGAAAGCATACAGTCATATCTGTTCATGAAGACATTATGTGAAATTGGAACTTATGTTTAAAAGGGAAGCAGAGAACAAAACTGAAGAATTTGCAGCCTGACCATGTGGTAGAAAAGAAAATCCCATTTTCTGGGGGAAAATTCAAGTTGGGTGCAGAAATTTGCATAAGTAACGAGCAGCCAAATATTAATAGACAAGACAATGGAAAATATGTCTCCAGGGCATTTTAGGGATCTTCATGGCAACTCCTCAAATCACAGGCCTGGAGGCCTAGGAGGTTTTCTGGGCTTGGATTAGGGCCCACTGCTCTGTGCAGCCTTAAGACATAGCATCCTGTGTCCCAGCCACTCTAGCTCCAGCCATGGATAAAAGGGACCAACGTACAGTTCAGGCTATTGCTCCAGAGGGTGCAAGCCCCATGCCTTGGTGGCTTACATGTGTTGTTGGGCCTGAAGGTACATAGAAGACAAGAGTTGAGCTTTGGGAACCTCCATCTCAGTTTCAGCGGATGTATGAAAATGCCAGTATGTCCAGACAAACGTCTGCTGCAGGGGTGAAGCCCTCATGGAAAACATCTACTAGCATAATGCAGAGGGAAAAAGTGGAATTAGAGTCCCCACACAGAGTCCCCACTTGGGACTGCCTAGTGGAGCTGTGAAAAGAGTCCCACTGTCTCCTCCAGATCCCAGAATGATAGATCCACAGACAGCTTGCACCATGTGGTTGGAAAAGCCACAAGCACTCAATGCCAGCCTGTTAAAGCAGCTGCAGGGGTTGTATCCTACAGAGCCACAGGGGCAGAGCTGCCCAAGGCCTTGGAAGCCTACCCTTTGCATTAGTGTGCCCTGGATGTGAGACACAGAGTCAAATGAGATTATTTCCAAGCTTTAAGATTTAATAACTGCCTTTCTGGGTTTTGGACTTGCATGGGACCTGTGGCACCTTTATTTTGGTCAATTTCTCACATGTGGAATGAGTGCATGTAAAGCATATAATGTCTGTACCCTCATTGTATCTTGGAAGTAACAACTTGTTTTTGATTTTATAGGCTCATATGTTAAAAGGAGTTGCCTTATCTCAGATGAAACTTTGGACTTAGACTTTTGAGTTAATGCTTAAATGATTTAAGACTTTTGGGAACTATTGAGAAGGCATGATTGGTTTTGAAATGTCAAAAGGACAAGAGATTTGAAAGAGGCCAAATGAAAGGGGTGGAATTACATGGTTTGTCTATGTGTTCCAACCCAAATCTCATGTTGAATTTTGATCTCCATGTTTCTAGGGAGTGACCTGGTGGGAGGTGATTGAATCACGGGGCAGTTTTCCCCATGCTGTTCTTGTGACAGTGAGGACATTCTCACGAGATCTGATGGTTTAATAGTGGTAATTCCCCCTTCACTCTCTCTCTCCTGCTGCCGTGTAAGATGTTCCTTCCTTCCCTTTTCCCTTTTGCTGTGATTGTAAGTTTCCTGAGACTTTCCCAGACATTTGGAACTGTGAGTCAATTAAAATTCCTTTATTATAAATTACCCAGTCTTAGATATTCTTTATAGAAGTGTGAAAATGCACACTATTTTAACACTTTTACTTTAAATTGGATCAATCAGTTCTGCAACTATTTATTCCCAAACTTGTTGCTTCTTTGTTTTAGAACATCATTTGAATTGCAATAAAAAGATTTGCAACAGAACAGAAAGGCTCCATTTTAGTTATTCCAATTTTATTCATATATTAAATAAAATAGTTATGGTGAAGAATTTACAATAGTTTGCTATTATTGAGCTGTTATTATTTTGACTAGTAAAAGTGTCACATTATGGTGCTATTAATATAAGCAGAATTACTAGAGTTTTAGTAGTAGCAGAACATAACATTTAGCATGTATTTCCTCACAGGTCTTACAAGAGAAGAAACTGATACTGAGGTTTACACTAATTTTATATGAAGTCTAAAGGTGGATTCTCTCCTTAACATTGTACCTTGGTTAATGTTTTTTCCTTCAATACAGCCTAAGTTAAGTGTCATGATGTTTTATTATTTTGTCCACAGAATTAAGAGCATTTTAGCTTGCTAAAACCTACACTATTTATTTTTCTTTTTTCATCTGTAATTTTGAAAATGTGTGTGGCTGATTGGTTTATCTACTCTGTAGGGAGTAAGAGTTACATATTATATTGGACAGCAAACCTAACACATCCCTGGAATGGGAAGGCATTGAGACAGATTTATTGCACAGTTAACGAAGAATTTAAGCCTTACTAAATGTCTACATTTTAAGCAGAGAGATAGTTTAAAGTAATACATTTTTGCTCTCAAACTATATCTAAACATTGAATCTTTTTATGCATGCAATAAATATCTCCCTAAAACACATGGACTGGTCATTTGATACTTGCTGGGAGGTTTTATTTTTACAACTTGGGGAGTAAAGATTAGAAAGTCACCTTCATAAAATTTGAGCTAGAAACATGGTACACACCTACAATTAATTCTTTAAAAAAATACCTAAAGAGCAAACAAAATGAGTGGTTTAGAAATAGAATGTTCAGTCAGCTGTTTCTACATTTAAGAAAAAGCATTTCTGCTGCCTTTTCCTCTGCTGTTTCTTTGCTACTTTCCACTTCACTTCTTATGTAATCCTTCATACTGTCCTTCTCTGTCGCATTCTCATCATGTCCCCAACTCTTGGTTTTATTGTCTCTGCCTTGAAAAAGTCCTCTTTCAGAGAAAAAAAAAAAAAAAAAAAAAAAAAAAAAGAAAGAAAAGAACAAACTCTAAAACCTGACCTTCACCCCGCTAATAAAATTTATATATATATATATATGTATATACTTATTTTCCAAATTTATTAAAATTTTAACACAGCCCATACAAGTTTTTTTGTGAGAATACAATAGGGGAAGAGTATACTGAAACCAAATTTTACAGTTTAGAAGTAGTTTGGTAATATAACACAAATCACTTCACTTATGAGTTTTTCTTTCCTATGCAACAGAGATAATACTACTTTTAACTGATTTGTGAGGATGAGAAAATGTATCCACAATTTACGTAATATAATGCAATAAATTTGTGATGTAGATCTTACCGTGAGTTCTCAGTCTTTACTATCTCAACAGAGTTTTTTTTGTTTGTTTGTTTTTGCTTGTTTGTCTAAAGCTTATCTACTACATACAATGGTAAAAATAAGGGCAAAATGTTAACTTCACCATTGTTTATATTTCTAATATTTATTAAACATAAAAGAGATGCATTCGATTTGAAAGCTTATTTAAGCAGTGCATTTATAATTGCTTTGCAGAGTCCATGGGATTTTGAGGAGCTGTCTCAAGAAAAGAAAATGGGGAGATATCAGGCAGGACTTCCAGCTCTAGCTTCTGTTAAACAAAATCTTATTTTGTCTTTTTCTTTTTAATAATATATCATTAGTGGAAATGATTCATGGCCTAAAAGAACAACATAGAAATCTTTGTCTAATGGGAAAAAAGGAAGAAAAAGCAAAATAAAACACACTATAGCTAGCGGCTTTGTCTTGTCTTCCCTATCTTCGGTTTAACAGGCGGACAGCTAGAATTTTAAAGACTTGTCAACTCCAGCAATACTTGGCGTGTGTTCTTGCAGTTTAGCAACAATATTGGTATTAATTTATAAGTTGCATAAAATTCATGTTTGACATTTGTTATCTCATCTCCAGTGATTTGTTTGGAATACTTTGGAGACCACAGACATAACAGAAATTTAGTAAAGGAGGCATATTATGTCTATGAATATATTTTAAACGTTATCTAAAAATACCATCAAAAATTAGCTTCTAGCAATAAAACATAAATATTAAAAATAATTCAATTTTGAGACTTTTTTAATCATAGCATCATTACTAATCTGGTTCTGGAAGTTACTGAATAATACAATATCAGCTGAAAAAATCATTAATTTTATTCCTTTTAAGAAAATTACATTGCTAATAGGTATTTACATACCGGATCATCTGGATTATACTGAATAACATACTCTATCTGTCCATTTGGTCCATCATCTATATCTGTAGCTCCATTGTCTCCTGAAAATCCTGTGAATATCGTGGTACCAACTGGAGTGAGCTGAAAGAAAAAAAAGATTTTAAATATCAATTCTCATTTTATCAACTGCACACCAGAAATGTTACAGTATAAAAATCAGCTCTTTGTAACATAAAGGAATCTACCAGTTGGCAGCCCACAACCACAAACTGAAGTGCTTCAAAAGAACAGTTTTGAGTGTTACACAGGAGTTCTTAAAATGTCTGAAATGTCCAACTTCCTGATTCTTGTTATGGGTGAAGAAACAGAAGACCCTGATTCAGTGTTAAACACATTTGGACCAATTTATAGCCCTTAGCATGTTAGCTCCTGTGGAAAAATTGCATCTGTTGTTTTTCCTCAAAACCCTTGATGCAATGTTACCTACAGGCTAGAATTTAAACTGTAAGAAAAAGTTAGTTTAAAATAAAAAAATGATTTACAAGAGAGCAATGAAATCCAGGTTGATAATTATATGCAAGTGGCAAGTTTGAGAAAGAGAAATTGGGGACAATAAATTGTCTATTAGAGGAAAATATTGAGAGTTTCTTGAGTGCTTCTGATATTGGTTGAGTAGAACACGATCAGGTCACAGCAGCTGGAGAGATAGCCACACATTTTCATTTTGGATTAAAACACCAGAACTTAATGTGTGTGGCACACAAAACCATGATTTGATGTGTGACCTAAATGGCTAGTCTTAATTCTTACTTATGCTCACAAGAGAATCACTGTTATTTATTTATTTTTTTACCAGTAGGTTTTTGTACAATGTGCTGTTATAACCAGAGCATTTTTTTTTTCAATTATCCCCTCCCAGTTTTTAGGTTTTAGCTGAAATACTACTCATTAGTTAAATTTCAACTTAATTAGATATCACCTTCTCCTATACCACCCCTCAAATGGCATTACACAGGCCACATCAGATGATGCCCCTTTTCTTGTGCTTGCATTTTGCACTTTGTTTCTATAATCATTGCATTATTAGAGGAACTAAATGCACTTCATCAGTAAACATAAGCTCTGTGCCTCTACAGACTGGAGCCTTTTAAAGTTTGCTCTGAGATTTGTTTTCTTAATTTTTGATTAGGATTCCTTCATGGTAAAAATAGCTTAAGAGGCAACAAAAAAGTTGTCGTATTCAATTTTATTTTCAGAAACTGAAAATTCACATTTTACAAGGATCCCTCAGGCAATGCAAATGAGTGAAGCAAGCATGATGAGATGGTGGCAAATGGATAGAACATGCCCTCTCTGTTGCTACTCAGAGAGGGTAGCTGCTACTAGTAGCTGCTACTCAATCCCAGAAAATTCTTGCCATCTTGAAATATGGAGCCCATGCTACAAAGTCTTTTAATATTTTAATTTTATGTAAAATATCTTGATGCTAAAATTGACAACAGATTTTTAAACATTAAAATATAAATAGGTGAAATAAAATATGCCCATTGCCTCAACAACCACACGAGTTTACAATCTCTGATTTAGGAAAAGAATATGATTTAGACATAAACCGTAAGTACAAGGAAGTTCAGTATTTGTAAGGCTTAGTTTCCTAGCAGGCAGCATTAAAGTCAAACTTTGGAGAGCTGAGAATGAAGTGAGAAGAGATGGTTTAAATAGTACCTATGAAGACATCAAGGGACCCCTGGGGATAGACTTAGTAGAAATGTTAGTCAGCTAAATAGCTTTCAAGCTGACATTCTAATGTTTTTCTTTTTTAATGGAATTCCTGTTACAAAAGACATCCTTATCTTTTATAAATATTCAACCATTCTTATGTAGCTATGCTTTGATATTTTTATTACCAATTTATTTTTAAATCAACATATAGAATTTTGTGTATTTGTTGTGTACAACATGTTGTTTTAAAATATGTATACTTTGTGCAATGGCTAAACCAAGCTAATTTCTATTACATACTTTTTGTGGTGAGAGCACTTAAAATCTATTTTCAAAAATACATAGTTATTAACTATAGTTACCATGTACAATAGATTTATTGAATTTATTAGTTCAAGACATTTAAATTTTGTATCCTTTGACCAACATGTCTCAACCCTCATCACAGCCCCACATAATCACTCTTATATTGTCTGCTTCAATTAATTCTACTGCTTTAGATTCCACACACAAGTGGGATCACGTAATATTTGAATATCTGTGCTTGACTTGTTTCACTTAACATAATGTCTTCCAGGTTTATCCATAATTTTCAAACAATGAAATTTTACAGTTGCCTGACATTGATTTGTTTCCATATATCTAATAAAACAAACTTAAAAATTTTGTTGCCAAAATATAACTATGTCATGGAGGTAAACATAAAAGCAAAACAAAAAATCAAAATAAAACAAATTAAAAAAATTAAACAGTAATTTCTGTGGACATTTTGAGGGGAAAAAAAGGGGTGCCCATGCCTTTCAATCTACTTACTGGGGTAATGTATACTATTGGACCAGATTCACTTTGAAGAGCAGGATCCTGAAGCCCTACAACTGAGGGAGATTAAATTCAAGACACAAACTATTGAAAAAATCAATGTTTTCCTCTAGCTCTACATTTTTATTTTTTGAAATGATGAAAAGGCCACATAAAAGTAGCATGATGTTTTAATACATTACCATCAATTAATATTTTTCTTCATTACTGACATGGCTCTTTCCATGCAGAAATCACATTTATAAGTATAATATTTAATATATAGTCCTTTAAAATAAACTCTTTGTTACAATGTTTAATATGTAGTCCTTTAAAATAAACTGTACATTGAATTTCTTTGATTGCCTTTTGAAAAATATACTTGCTGACAAAGCCTACCAAAGATTGATAATAGACTACAGGAAAATAAATTGACTATGCATTTGCTTATGGTTGCAGTTTTACACTTAACCCAAAGAATAATTCAATTTCAAATGTTCTCATTTCAGGATTTGAGCTCATTTTGTGTACCACACATAAATTTCCCTAATCATGTTTGTGTGGCCATATATACTTTTATTATTTCTGAAAAATTGCAAGTAGAAATATGATTCTATAAGAAATTTAATTAATTTATATCTTTCAATGCAAAATAAAAGAGAAACAATTGTCTTAGCTATAGGAATACAGAAAACCTTTTTTCTATAATCATATCATATAAGGGTTATGAATAATCCCTAAATATAATTTTAAGGTCTTTTTTAGACAAAATTTTAGGTTCCTTGAAAATTAAGTGAAAAGCATTAGTGTAATAGTAATAGATTTCAGCATATTCTTTCATTCATGGCTGTCTTTCCTGACAATTTCAGTAAAATTTCTCCCCAATTTCAAGAATGTGGTATTTACTGGTTGACAGTGGAGGATGGGCAGGCTCAGGAAGTGTCTCAAGGTGAAATTTGCTCTCCTCCATAGTTGTACATTTAAGGCAAATGTCTTAGCACAAATAACTCCTGTTTATTTCTACTACTAGATTAGGCAAGCATGTACAAATAGCCATACATATGTAAAATGCAATACAAAATGGATCAGTCACACTTTTTTTCATGATTTCAAATTTCATGATCTGCTCAAATGGTAGACCTGTTCACATATGAGATAGGGTTGAGGCTAATATGAGAGAAATAGCTGAAAAAAAAGAAGATAAGGTATATGGGCAAACATGGGAGGTCTGAAAAGACTAAAAAGGCTGTAATGAAGAGGCCTATGCCAGATGTGAAAAAGCAAAAGAAAGCAGAAGCAGATAAAATGTTTTTGAAAAATAGTAGATCCTGGCCAGGTGTCATGGCTCACACCTGTAATCCCAGCACCTTGGGAGGATGAGGCAGGAGGATTGCTGGAGCCTAAGAGTTTTGAGAGTAGCTTGAATAACATAGTGAGACCCCATAGCCACAAAAAGCGAAAAATAGACCAGCATAGTGGCACATGCATGCCTATAGTTGCCAAGTACTCTGGAGGCTGAGGTGAGAAGTTTGCTAGAGCCCAGGAGGTTAAGACTGTAGTAAGCCTTGATCTTACCACTACATTCCAGCCTGGGCAACAGAGCAAGATCCTGCCTCAAAAAAATAGTGGATTTCAGCATTCAATTTCATTCATTTTATTTATGAATATGCCTACCAGAAATATGTACATATGCATGTACTCACACAAATAGACATGTATTTCAGAAATATAAATATACTAACACATCATTATTACTCATTACAGGAGACATAAGACACTAGTGCTTTGTGAATTTCTGAATATTTTGTGGGAGTAGAAAATCTTCACATGACAGATTATCTATTAAAATCTATATTGCCCTATACATTATTATTCACAGTGTTCAGGGAACATCTGTCATGTAGATGGCTATGCTCTGTATCCTTTAACATGTCAACAAGTCTCAGAAATACAAATTTGCTTTTTTTCTGAAGGACATTCTATCCATGGAATGATGATCAGCTTGGGCAGCTTCCTGAAGGTATCACTTCCTTGTTTAGTTCATGTCTGTGTCCAGAAATGATTTTATACAGCTATCGGGAATACATAAAATATATAAATAAATGCAAATGTAATAGTTAAAGAAAATCACAAACAAGAAATTTAAATATTTCAAGAAGACACCAATAGTAAGAGAAATTAGAATGTGATTGTAAAAGGACAGTAGTTTTTTTTAAACCAAACCAAGAATGGCAGTGATACAAAAAGAGAACATTTGTCCTCACTAACCTTATTTGCAACATTTCCCCATAGAATCATTATATTCACTGTTTCATATAAATGGAGTTGATCTCAATTTTTGCAGTAGTTATATTCTATAAAGTCCCTATGAATACTGAATTAGTGAATACTGAACCATTGTTCCTAGAGGAAATACAGGGTTTGGCTCCTGCCAGCCTCTGTTTACAACTAATTTTGCAGTTTCGTGCAATATAGTCTTCAACTGTATGAATATCTCTCATTTTATCGAGATACTCTATTGTTCATGAACATTTATTTCTAATTTCGGGCTATTAAGAACACAGCATTAGAAATTCAAGAGGAAATTTGGATTGATATAAATAAAAGAACAGGAAAGATAAATTAGACAAACAATAAAATATTAACTATAGTGTTTGTTGTTGCTGTCTTTTAATTTCTTAGGAAATAAAATTCCAAACATAAATAATAGTGGCTACCCATCAGCCGACTTCAGTAATTATTAGCAATGAAAACAATTGGTTTCATCCATATTCAGCACCCTATGGCTAATATTATTTTAAAGCAAATCCTAGACATGATATAATTTCATATGTAAACATTTTAGTATTTATATTGAAAGGATATAGACTAATATTATAATACACACTTAGTGAAATATAACACAGATACAAAAAATAAACAGATCATAATTATTTACCTCTGTGGATTTTCAAAAGAAAACACCTAAGTGTTAGCACAAACAACATCAAGCATGAAGCTATTTTCAGGTTTTCAGAAGACCAACTCTCCCAGTCACTAAATCATCTTACAAAGGGTAGCTTGATGATTAATATGGCTATTAGTCTTGCTTGTTTTGAACACTAGTATAAATGGAATATTACAGCATGTATACTTTTCATATGAGGCTTATTTTTTCAACATTATGTTTGTGATTCATATACACTGTTACCTTAGTAGTATAATATTCAACTGTATGAATATTTAATGTTTGTTAGATAAGCTTCATTCAAGCAGTAAGTTAAATGTTCACAAATCAAAAAAGGTAACATGAATAAGATGCCTTTAAACAGAAGAAAACATGAAGCAAAGCTGTCACGATACATGAACCAGAGGATTTTCATCATCTTATTAATATGCAACCTGAATGAAGCTTATCAAACAAATGTAATTTCTCCACAAGTTACATCATAGACTTCTTGTGCTTAGGAAAGCCAGATAGCACGTCAGCACTATATTTAGGGGCTATGTTAAATAGGAAAATCACTGACAAAAAACATAAAAATGTTAAATGCATGGAGCTAAATTGACTGAGAAAATACTTGTTTGCAATATGAAAGATGTAATAAGGTAGCAGACTATAACCACATTTGGCCCCTGGTGGAAACGTGAGCATCGGGTGCCAAATTGTTCATCACTCTGAGAAGGTCTATGAAAGACCACAAAAGCACTGCAAGTATTGATTTTGCAGTTACAAATACATTTTAGCAAGTAGGATAATTTGCAAGAAAGGAATCCATACATAATGAGGATTGGTTATGTTTAACAGAAAATACTAATAATTCATTTGTAGTGTGGCTGAGAGACCCAATCAACCAGAAATTGTAAGACTGAAGCTTGAGTCCTTTCTTCCTCTATTCAGCTTTGTGATTCATTATTTTTCACATAGATCCTTTTAAAGTCAATTTCCTTCCAGTGAATCTTAAAGTTAGATTAAAGTTCTTTTCAGAGAAACTTTAAATCATATTTTTATTGTTTATTAAAGAACTAAATACATGGAAAGATACTATACATAAATAATTCACAGATTCAATAAGGTAATGATATCAATGTTTCCCAAATGTATCTATAAATGTGGAAATTTTTCAGCTCACCCTCAAATTTACATGAAAATGCATAGGGACCAGAATAGAAAAGATGATTCTAAAGAATAACTAAGCTGGAAGATGTACACTACCAGATTTCAAGACTTTATCATAAAGTTATAGAAAAATAAACAGTCTGGGATAGACTTGGGAGTAAACAAGCATGCTAATGTTATCTTCTTCAGAAACAACCCCCACAGATAGAGTCAACTGATTCATCAAAACAAATAAAAGAATTTCAGTGCAGTAGGAATGTAATGGCTTTTTCAATAAATGGTGCTGGGCCAATCAGATATCCATATGAAAAAAAAATCAATCCTTATTCATACTTTATAACATACATAAAACTGAATTCTAGGCTGGGCACAGTGGCTCATGTCTGCAATCCTAGCACTTTGGGAGGTGAAGTCAGGGGAATCATGAGGTCAGAAGTTCGAGACCAGTCCGGACAACATGGTGAAACCCCATCTCTAATAAAAATAAAAAAATTAGCCAGGTGTGGTAGTGTGTGCCTGTAATCCCAGCTACTGGAGAGGCTGAGGCAGGAAATCACTTGAACCCAGGAGGCAGAGGTTACAGTGAGCTGAGATTGCACCACTGCACTGCAGCCTAGGCAATGGAGCAAAACTCTGTCTCAAAAACAAACAAACAAACAAAAAAAATTAAAAAACTAAATTTCAGTAGACCATAACTGAAAATGCAAAGTATAAGAAAGTTTCTAGAAGAAAACATAATACCTGATTTATTAATACATTACAATCAGTAAAGATTTATTTAATATGACATGCAGAACATAAACCATGAAACAAATTTACTCATTGCAATACATTAAAAATAAGAATTTGTGAAAATGCAGGCTGCACAATTAGTAGAGATAATTGCAAGATGTCTACTACTCAATAAAGAACTCACATGCAGAATATAGAAACAACTCATAATTCAGTCAGATAATAACAGATACTTTAACAAAAATTTATTTAAAAAGAGCATATCCAATGAACCTATAAAATAATAACATATAAAAAAGTGCTCATTTGTAATAGACTTCAGAAAATCCCAATTAAAATATCAAAGTAACATTACTACATGTCCGTCATGCCCCAAATTAATAATCATTAAAATATCATTTTGTCCAGAAGGTGGAACAACTGGAACTCTTATACTGTGAGTAGGAGTAAATTTATCTAATCACTAGATAGATAAATTCTTTGGCAATATCTACTACTCTGAATCAATACATACACCACACCACAATTCATAATTTCTTCTTAGAATTCTTTTGTGCTACCGATAGCAATACATACCTATTTGTGCCAAAATGTCATGTAGAGGAATGCACCTAGATGCTGTGTTCTTCTTTTTTTTTCTTTCCTTTTTTTTTTTTTTTTTTGAGACAGAGTTTCACTCTTGTCACCCAGGCAGCAGTGCAGCCGCACAATTTGGGCTCATTGCAACCTCCACCTCCCGAATTCAGGAGATTCTCCTGCCTCAGCCTCTCAAATAGCAGGGATTACAGGTGCCTGCCATCAAACCTTGCTAATTTTTGTATTTTAGTAGAGACAGGGTTTCACCATGTTGGTCAGGCTGGTCTCGAACTCCTGACCTAACGTGATCCACCAGACTCAGCCTCCCAAAGTGCTGGGATTACAGGTGCGAACCACCATGCCTGGCCGATACTGCTTTCTTAACAGACCCAAATTAGAAATAACTAAAATGTTTATCAACAATAGAGTACCTCAATAAAGTGAGGGACATTTATACAGTTAAATACTATATTGCTGAGATAACAGTGTAGATGAATCACAAACATAATGTTGAAAAAAATAAGGATTACATTAAAATAATACATGCTGTACTATTTCATTTATACTAGTGTTCAAAACCAGCAAAACTAATACCTGTATTGGTCATCAAGGAATGCTTTGTAAGAGAATTTAGTGACTTGGAAACCTGGTCTTCTGAACACCTGAAAAGTAGTTCCATTCTTGATGTTGTTTGTGGTTACACTTAGGTGTTTACTTTTGAAAAGCCACTGAGGTAAATAATTATGATCTGTTCATTTTTTGTATCTGTGTTATATTTCACTAAGTGTAAATTTGAGTATTAGTCTGTTTCCTTTAAATATAAATATTTACATATAAGATGTTTACACATTAAATCATACGTTGTCTATAGTTTTCTTTAAAATAACCTTAGCTAGGGGGTGGTGAATATGAACAAAACCAATTTGTTCACTGGCAATAATTACTGAAGCTGAGTGATGGGTATCTACCATTGTATATGTTTGGAATTTCATTTCCTAAATAGTTATTCAGACAGAAACAACAAAACACTAGGGTGAATATTTTATTGTTTGTCTAATATCGCTCCTTGAATTTCTAATGTAAACATGTGAAGATTAAATATAAAATACATGTGTAATGTTTAGCAGAATGTCTGACATAGTTCATATCAAATATTTGGTATACCTAAAAGTATAGTGCTGGTGTTGGTATTTTTATTTCCAGAGGCTATCAAAATAATTTTTTTGTAATTGGTCTAGATTTTTGCAAGCAAAATCAGTGGATATAAAAACAGTGAGTTTGAGAATTTTTTTCAAAAAAACGCTTTCTTGCTTTAGCAATAGATAGCAATAGAAACAGATTTTTTTAAAAGTAAAAAGTATGTTGTTGAATCACTGAGGTAAAACATCCCTGAATGTGACATTGCCCACTTGCTACAAAACAAACGTAATAATATATGAAAAAATATATAATAACAAATTAATAAAAATAGATTTTACTTCACATACTGCAAAGTATAAAAATAATTCTAAGGATTAATATTCCAGTATAACATGAACAGTAAATTGATTTCATGGTAGAGGAATATATGTGAGAACATTCTCTTTGAAACAGTCTGACTTTGCATTACGGACACTAGTAAAGGAAAGTAAAATTGGGCAAGATAACACATACCAGTAATTAAACATGGGATATGTTTTGGTAATAAATAGAACTAAATTTATCTTTATTGCATTTTCTTCACAATTAATATTTGAAACAATGTATATGCCTACCAACAATTTTAAAGGAGCTTTAGATAGCAAGATTGAGAAATAGACAGATAATAGGCCCGGATGCGGTGGCTAACGCCTGTAATCCCAACAATTTGGGAGGCTGAACTGGGTGGATTATTTGAGGTCAGGAGTTTGAGCCCAGCCTGGTTAACATGGTGAAATCCTGTCTCTACTAAAAATACAAAAATTAACCAGGCATGGTGGTGCACACCTGTAGTCCAGCTACTCAGGAGGCTGAGGGAGGAGAATCCCTTGAACCCAGGAGATTGAGGTTGCAGTGAGCTGAGATGGTGGCACTGCACTCCAGCCTGGGGCAGAGAATAAGACTCTGTCTCAATTAAAAACAAAAAGATAGATAGATAATAGGTGGTTATATGTATATTATATTCAGATCTTTTTGTGCTGTTATAAAACTGTGAACACAGAGACGTACCTTATGTTTCATAGATAACTCTTAAATGCTATATCTCAAAATCACAACCACCTTATTATCATTACAAAAACCAAAAGAAAGACATAGCAGAAAGCACACACCTAAATGGGCAGGTAGCATTGAAATGTATGCAAAAACAGAGTGCTAGTAGTGAACTGAAATAAATTAAAAAGGTGCCTCTTGACAGCCTGCTATTTGCATCCAAAAGCTCTTTAAAGACAGATCATATTTTTTTCTTTTTAAAAAATATTTCATAGCACCAATTGTACAAACTTGTTCATCAGTAGAAACTCAATTATTCTTATTTACATATAGTATGTATGCTGATGAGACTGAAACTTTTCACAATTTCCTCACATTTTAATATACTAAATCCTCCACGAGGCCTCTATACTGGAACACTGTTTCCACATCCTCATCCTCTGTCTGCCTGTTTCTGGTACCTCGGACAATCTCATTTTTAGAAGTGATTTCTACTCATTCATTATGCTGTTCAATTGCAATAGGATGGTCAGAGGTTCTGGCAGCTCCTTGTCAAAAAACCCTGCCCACCTTTTCTTGCTTCCATGAAGAAAAATATGTAGATTTCACTGTGAAGTCTAGTTCTTCCCATGCTCTTGCTAGTTTTCCTACAAGAAAATTTTCTACAGAATACCCATGAATAAACGATAACCATAATAAGACCCAACACAGCATGTACAGGCAAGTAGAAAAACTTTATATTCACCAAACCGATGGTATGCTGTTCACTTGGAATAAAATATTGTGAAGGATATGTGGTAGAAAGTCCTCCACAAATCATATTTTATTGTGTTTGGTGATTAGAAAATCCCACTGGCATCAATATCATTGTATTGGTAGATAACAGTGATTTTCTGTTTCATACTTTCTGGAGTGTCATGTGTCATATCAACAGAGAAACAAAACGTTTAGTAAAATATGAAATACTAAAAAATAATTTCTGAATACTGTTTGGACGAACGGAGGCAAGATGGTGTACTTCCGGGTTCTTCATCCCCCCCTCCCAACTTTTCCCGCGCGCGCGAAAATGCAGCCGGTGACCCGGGAAGGTGCAGACCAACTAGGCATGCACCAGGTGATGTCAATCCAAAGAGACCAAGATTTACCTGGTCGCACCTGCGGAACGCCCCCGACACGCCCGTGCCCCGCCTATTGCCCTCCCACTCCCTAGAAAAGCCGCTCTTGGCCCAGGTCCCACGCGGTCTTCCTCCAGCCCCACTGAAGTCGGGATGCGGGAACCCCGCCCGAGAGCCCCACGAGGGGGGGGACTCTGTCGGCCTTCTTTGCCGGAGGCCGACAGACTTCTTCCCCACACCTTAGGTTACCAAAATAAACTTGCAGTTTTGCTCCTGACCTTTGCCTACTTGCTGGTTCTTTTGTGCTCACTCTGGTGGTCTTAGAAAAACAAATCAAATACCTAAAATAGTTTATACATGTATTCCAAACCAATGCCTTCTGATAGATTCTAATGGCTTTAATGATTAAACAGAAACCACACGAGAGTCTAAGAAGAGAAAACATATATTTTTATGTAATAAATACAACTTAAATAATACCTCTTCAACTGGAAGACAATTGGTACAAAAGGATATTATCCAATTTGGAAACTTGCCCCCCAAAAGAGCCAACCTAGAGGAATAATTTAAAATACGATTGATGACCCGGTGCGGTGGCTCAAGCCTGTAATCCCAGCACTTTGGGAGGCCGAGACGGGCGGATCACGAGGTCAGGAGATCGAGACCATCCTGGCTAACGCGGTGAATCCCCGTCTCTACCAAAAAATGCAAAAAAACTAGCCGGGCGAGGTGGCGGGCGCCTGTAGTCCCAGCTACACGGGAGGCTGAGGCAGGAGAATGGCGTGAACCCGGGAGGCGGAGCTTGCAGTGAACCTAAATAGTGCCCCTGCACTCCAGCCTGGGCGACAGAGCGAGACTCCGTCTCAAAAAATAAATAAATAAATGAAATAAAATAAAATAAAATACGATTGATGAGATTTTACTTTCTCCCATGCTTCCTCAAGAATCCAAGTTTTTTTTTGTTTTCTCCTACTCAGAAAAAATAAAGAATATCTAAAGGATATTGAATTTTAGATAAGCTGAAACAGAATTAATCACTACAGTTACTTATCATATAATGATGATTTGATGAAAGAAATGCTACCGGGGTGACAGGTGCTCTAGTTCTACTAATAGACACTAACAAAAGAGAAGCATTATCTTTAGTGGTGCAAGATTACATATTAGTCTGTGTTAAAACACCACATGTTTATTTTTCAATTGTTAATATCATTGATGTGATTTATGATATTAGGCAGTCACTTCATGTCAATTAATCTCTTAGAAAACCCAATCAAGATAAGGCAACATTTTGTACAAATTATCATTACTAGTGAAACTGAAGGAATCTTCCACGTTTAATCAATAGTGAGAACTAAGATTAATTCTTTAACTTTCTCCTCAGATAAAATAATGTTATAGATTCATTCTTGCAAGTAATCCCTGCCTTGGAAATATGCTTTAGAAATAGGAAACAAATTTGTAACCAAAGGTTCTCCACACATGAAATCCAGAGTTGATTCTGTAAGCAGGCAGTAGTATGTGGAACATTATTGAAAAATTCAACATTTTCTGACAATTATGAAATTACAATGTTTCTTAACCTATGATTACTTATTGAGAGTATATCCTTTGCCAAATCATTGTTTCTGTGACCACTATATTGGCCTTACTTTAACTAGTAAATATAACATATGTTTTATTCAACATTTTTCCAAATCAACTATCCCTTTGAAGTCCATCTTAAAACTTTCCAGAATTGATAAAAAAGTACATATTCTTGAATTCAAATACAGTGCAAGATATCTTGTAATGCTTTATTAACATTAAAGAAAACATAAGAAAAGAGCTATACCCCTTTTTGGTTAGTTAACATTAATTTATGAAGGTACAATTTATATTAAACAAAATGCAGAGATCTTAAATATTCAGTATGATGAGTTTTGACAGTTTCATGAACCCATGTAATGAACACCTAAACAAAAAATAGAATATTTTTATCACACTGTAAAATTTCCTAATATTCCTGTACAGACTATCTTGTCAGATGCAGCTGCTTTTGACTTCAATTAAAATTGCCTGTTCTTGGACCTCAGTAGAGTGTGTGCCCTTTCTTGTCTGGCTTCTTTTGCTCAACTTAATGTTTTTGTTTGTTTGTCCTGAGATCCGTGTATTTTATTCTGTTTCACTAATATTTTTCAGATTCCCTTTAACATAACAGTTTTCATACCTGTGTAAAAATCTTGATTCCATTTTTATCATAAAGACTAGATAATTAATATTAAGAGTTACTTTCTGTGAATAAATAATAGACAAATTCATGTAGATAAGTCTATTTAAAATAAGAAAGAAAATTATTACTGTTATAGAGAATGATAACTAGCTTTAATTATCTTTACTAAAAACTAAAGAGGAATTAAGCTTAAGTTGAGTACACATGTGAGCTCATTTATTCTTTTGTTTACTTTTTTGAGTTGATGAGTTTCACTCTCGTTGACTAGGCTGGAGTGCAATGGCACAATCTCGGCTCACCGCAACCTCCACCTCCCGTGTTCAAGCGATTCTCCTGCCTCAGCCTCCTAAGTAACTGAGATTACAGGCACGTGCCACCACACCTGGCTAATTTGGTATTTTTAGTACAGACGGGATTTCTCCATGTTGGTCAGGCTGGTCTCAAACTCCCGACCTCAGGCGATCCGCCTGCCTCGGCCTTCCAAAGTGCTGGGATTACAGGCACAAGCCAACATACCCAGTCCATATTAAATTAGAAGTTGTTGAATATTTGAATATTGAATGTTGTAAAACAGTTAAAAAATTGATTCCCACTTACATGCTTAAAGTAAAAATAAATTTATTAATATGTGCTTCTTTCACTTCCTTTAATCTCCTTCTCTCTTTCTTTCTTTTACTTGTTTCCTGATTCTCAGAGAGAATGTGCCCATTCCATAGAAGAGAAAAATGGGGACGAGTAAGAGGAACTAGAATTTAGTCATTTCTTTCCTTAAGTGCTTTTCTGTGCTATAAATTAAGTGCCAGTACTATTGATATTCAAAGAAATTCCATAAATGGGGATGCTTCTGAAGGTCCAGTGGTTTTTATTCCTTGAACAGTTGAAGATATCAAGTTTTGAACTCCATGATCCACGTTTCTAAACAATAATTTGTTTTATATTTAAAATCACTTAATTATATCTAGAAATTGTAAACAAAACACACAAAATATGTAAAAAAGAATATTCAACTCTATATGGAATCTCAGTGTTACGCTTCTCATGAATACCATCTGTGCTTTTAGATCTACCAGAAAAATTCTGATAAAAACAGATGTTCAAAATACATGTATTAAATGGAAGGAGATGATATAACTAAAACGAAATGTAAAAGAATAGCATAAAACTATGAGAAATGGATTTGGAAAGCAAAAACTCAAATAAGATAGATTCAGAGGTAATGTTAATTTCACCACAAAGCTGAAGTCTCGACAATGTTCCATTAATTACTGCCTGTTTACAAGTGTATCTCTGCACTTCATGCGTGGAGTAACTCTTGGTTTTCAAATCTGTCACTATTTCCAAAGCATATTTCCAAAACAGGAGGATTGTAAAAAAAAAAAAAATTGGCTAAAACCTGCACTAAGCATTTTAAAAGTATCACCTCCTTTAATCCCCAGTACAAGTTTATATCGTTATTTATTTTGTTAACATACTTATTTTATGGTTATGAAATTATAGGCTTAGAAAGCTTCTGCCTGAAGTCATTATTCTAATACTTGGTGAATAATCTGAAACGATAGAATTTAGATAATGTATCTCATTAAAGATAAATTATTTTGGGTCCCTAAGAAAAATATTTTGGGTTATTTTACAGAAGGAGAAATAAATTCAACTTAATTATAAATATCTCAAATAATATATTGCACAGTATCCTATTTAAAAGCATTCATTCTTAAGAACTCTGCAATATATTATTTGAGAAATTTTAGAATTCACTATTAACGAACTTCTGAAAAAATGAGAAATAAAAAGTGAAACAAATAAAACATGGCACATAACAGAATCCAAGATTCACAGATAATCTGAAACCATATAATTTAGATTATATATTCTATTAAAGATAAATTATTTTGGGCTCTAAGAAAAATATTTTGGGTTATTTTACAAAAGGAGACATAAAATCAAATTAGCCAGTACCTACATTTTAGGAAACTCTTCTTCAAATAATTATTACTATCAGAAAACAACTGGTTCTCAGCAAGCAAATTATTTAATAAATTTCCAAATTCACCATGATTTCAGTGTGCAAATCTTTACATTAGCAATGAAATCTCTATTGCTAGAACATTGCCTAAACCCTTGAAAAGCATTCAATAAGTGCTCAAGGAGCAAACAGAAGAAGAAATGTAGCCAGCCACAGTAACTTACATTTTCCTCAATGATATTTCAAAAAATAATATTTCAACAATCATTAATAAAAATGGTAGGTAAAAGTTTAATGAGAAACAGGATAGTTACAGTCTTAACGTAGTTCCCCATAATATAGCTTTAATACTTACTAATTATTAAGTACAAAATAACTGGTAAATATAGTGGGGAAAGCTGGAAGACACTATTTTGTCAAAGTGATAAAAGCCATCACTAGCAGTAATGAAACAGAGACATTGTGTGTCTCTTGCGTTACATACTATGATAAAAACAGTATCGTTTTTGAAACATTCACACACGAAGTCTACGAATCATGAGAAAATATCAGGTGAATTAAAATTTAGAGACATT
Source organism: Colobus angolensis palliatus (assembly GCF_000951035.1). Lineage (NCBI taxonomy): Eukaryota > Metazoa > Chordata > Mammalia > Primates > Cercopithecidae > Colobus > Colobus angolensis. Next base: position 4,824,376 of record NW_012114899.1, read on the forward strand.
TTATACACTCCTCTGGTCCTGAAAAATATTAAGTTATGAAAGTCAAGGAAATACTGTGGAAATGCTAAGATTGAGACTAAAAAAAATGAAAAATAAACTTGGTTTTAGGAAACACACAATAAAGTGGTAAGGGCTTAAGAAGTTTCATATTTGCAACTTAATTTTCATTCATATAAAATAGTTATATATGACCCATAGTATATATGATATATAATTACATGGTATATATGCACTTAATATATAACATACTTATATATACATATAACATACGCTATATATTTATCATACACACACATATCTACCTCTATGTGACTATCAATTAGTAAGAGGAAAGAAATATTATCTGACCAGTGCATCTCAATACTGTCAAGGTCATCAAAAACAAAAACAAAAGCAAAAACTCTCATGGTTTAGAGGAGACTGAAGAAACACAGTAACTAAAAGTTAATATGGTATTCTGTATGGGGACCTGGAAACAAACAGGATATTAGGTAAAAACTAAAACCATCTAAATAAGTTATGAATTTGAATTAATAATGTACCAATATTGGTTTATTAGTTGTTACAAAACATGTACTACATTAATTTAAGAAGTTAACAATCAGGGAACTGTATATGGGACATATGAGAAGTCTATCACTTCTATTAAAATATTACTTAGATCTAAATGTTCTAATATTATTTAAATAATGTAAAATATAGTTATAAATAGACCACTTCCATTATCATTTTCATTATAACAAAGTTCAAGACTTGAATATATCATTTAATATAAGAAAAATAATGTTTAAAGATAATATAACTTTACTTTTATTACACTTAATTTTTATAAATATAATGCACATTGAACCAATTATTTGTCAACAAATTTAATAAGATATACTTAAAGAGTGAAAGAGAGTAAACAGAGAAGAAGAGATAGATTTTCATGTTATTCTGTGCTTTCATTTGGCTGAAGTTCAGTTTTTTTGTGCCTGCTAATTGATAAAATCATTTATATATATATATATATATGTATATACATATATTTTTTTTGAGATGCAGTCTTGCTCTGTCACCCAGGCTGGAGCGCAGTGGCACGCTCTTAGCTCACTGCAAGCTCCGCCTCCCAGGTTCATGACAGTCTCCTGCCTTAGCCTTCCAAGTAGCTGGGACTACAGGCGCCCGCCACCACATCCAGCTAATTTTTTGAATTTTTAGCAGAGATGGGGTTCCATCATGTTAACCACGATGGTCTTGATCTCCTGACCTCCTGACCTTGTGATCCACCTGCCTCGGCCTCCCAAAGTGCTGGCACTACTGGCATGAGCCTCTGCACCTGGCCATTAAAAATGTTTTTAGTCAGTCCTTTAAAATTTCAAAGAAAAGCTAAAGCATTTAAAAACCCATTAAAATGAAATTACTAATTAAATCAGCATATAATAACAGGTAAGAAGAGATACTGAAACTGGTCTAATCATCCCATAGAACTGATGTTTGTGTTTTCTTCTAAATAAACCTAGAAACTGACGCTCCCAGTCCTGAAACTTGCAAAAGTTACATTTGCCTTATCTGAGTTCCTTTCCCAGGAAACCAACCATTAGACCTCTCAGATAGTTTCAAGGAACTGGAGTTTACCAGGTCACCACATCTGGAAAATGAGATACCAGACCCCTCACCTGTCTTGATTGTCTAACCAAGCACCTGCTTCTTATTGGCCTTCATTTCCCCTCCCTAATTCCCATTTTCCCACATGTGATTACTTTTCTTTGCTGTTATATAAACCCCTCATTTTAGTCAGTCAGAGAAACGAATTTGAGGCTAATCTCCCATCTCCTTGGCTGAAGCACCTGATTAAATCCCTCTCTTCTGGCAATGCTTGTTGCCTCAGTGATTGGCTTTCTGTGTGGTGAGTAGCAGGACTTAGACCAAAGCCCTGGCATTTCAGTAACAATTAACTCTGTGGTGAGCTAACTATTATGCATATAGTTGGGCAGGGTATTCAACTTGATGGGTCCCATTTCATTACCTTTTAGATTTTTTTCATAAATTTGTGGGATTCTATAGAAAAGTTATTCAAGGTTATATATTCAGTCAATTATAACTTTTTATAATCATATAATCACATCTGCTTTTTGAGCCATTGAACTTTGATCCTACATCATCATCTTCCTATCATTCTATTCTTCATCCTATAGCTATTATTTTGTAAGTAAGATATTTTACAGTGTCCCCTCATGATCTGGTTGTTAATCTCACAAAGTCTTAATAGAATAAAAATCAGAACTTGTATTGATTTGAATTGACAAATGTATCATAGGGAAAGTGCCCATCTATGAATACAATGAAGTTTAAAAGTATGTTTATTAGTCTTGCTGTTACATGGGATTTAGTATTCTTCATTTTGTTTGGTTATATCACTATGTTAACCATTTATTTTTCTTATGTCAAAAATATAACTAAAAATATAATTAGAATTGACATGACATATAGTTATTCCATAAAAGAAGGTGGTAAAAACAAAAATACAGTTGTCCCTTGGTATAGGCAAATTATTAGTTCCAGGATTCATTTATATACCAAAATCTGCACATACTCAATTTCTTAATTCATCCCGTAAAACCCACACAGGTTTCACATCCATGAATAGTTTATTTTCCGTCTATGTTTGATTGAAAAAATCCACAAACAAGTGGACCCTCACAGTTAAAATTCGTGTTATCCAAGGGTCAACTGTAAAGTGAAATAAAATATGTCCTCAAAAGGAAATGCTTCATGGTGAAAATAGTCAGGTGTATTTTACTTTTAGAATAATATTTTAATCATATTTGGATGAAAGCAGAAGCTGCTGGATATAATTAGAAAGCTCATTGTCATCGTCGTTCCTATCATTCAATGAGTGTTATCTACTCATTGCATGCACTCAGCACCATAGGTCTCATGTTACATTTTCTGTATCCTTAATCCATTGCATGCAGTCGGCACCAGAGGTCTCATGATACATCCTCTGTATCCTTTACATTCTCTGTATCCTTTAATCTTTAATAACTACCCAAAAAGTATTATAGTTTATTAAAAATAAATAAAATTGAGAAAATTAAGTCCATTAGAAATTAATTAATTTTCCATTAATATACAGGTGGGAAGTGGTCATCCTAAAACTGAAACCTATGCTGTGTGATTCAATAGATTATTCCCTTTTCTCATAACACTGAACCTTGCACATGATTATTTTACTAAACTGAATCAAGTGCAACTTTTTTGAAATTAATATTAATATTTATTCATATTAATGGTCATACACTCTACACTTTCAGATGTTAAGACTCAGGAAATAAATACGAATTTTCAAAATTGCATGGAATTTTCTCTATGTACTTAAGGCCTATCAGTCTCTTGCCTAATGCATGTATACCATATGGTGATCAAGTGCTCAGTTTTGGAGTGAGAATGTTTTGATTACTGACTTAGAGTGGCTACTTATCAGCAGTGAGATCTTGAGCAAATTCATTAATGCTTCCCTATTTCTACACTTTCTGATCTGTAACGTGAAAACAATGAACACACAAAGGTTGAGTCTGTGGTCAGTTATAAGTATTAAGTAAGTTATTTCATGGAAAACACTTAGAATTTGCTTGACACACAATGCAATTAATAAATGGTAACTCAATGGTAATTATTAGAATTTACTTATTATTTGAAATGCCTTTATTTCATTCAAAGTCAGGAGGTATGATGTCAGAAATGTGGTAAACATATCTATGCAGTATTCTTATTATAAGCAAATTTGGATAAGAACAAATTTAAAATTGGTCTAGTGTGGAATTAGTTCCTAATGAGTATGCCGAATGGCAAAAGGAGTAAGAAAAGTAAACATTAAAATTAATATAAATCTAAAGTTTGCAGACATTTAACCTGGTAAGCAGGATATAATTTTCCGTATACTTGTTATGTCAATATTTACCAAAAAACTTGATTCTTGCAGAAACTCAAGGTTATTTAAACTGCTAATATTCACCTTCCTAAATTGTGAATGGCATTTTAAATGTAAATTTATGAAGTATCCTTTAAAATTTCATGTTATTAATACTGAAAGAAACAGAACTTGATTAAACACAAATTCATTAAGCTGACTATGAAGCACTTGGGACTCCTTGCATTGTTCCTTATAAAGCTGTGTATCTAGAAAAACCTTTCGATGAAAAGAAAAGGGACATTTGTTCAAAGGGGAATCATATCAATGTTGCTTAATCAGTGACTTTAGTATTTCTGGGACATGAAAAGTAGGGTAAAAATATCTCAAGTGGCATAACAGTAATATAATGGATAAATACATAATTTCTCCCTAATGTTTTGTAAGTAGACTGTAATTCACGTAGTTCATATTTATCAAGTTTTAAAAAGTGTTTTTGTTGTTCTTGTCATCATTCTTGTTTTAATATATGTAATTTATTACAATAATCTGGAAAGGTTTTACTCATTTCTTTAAAAAATGTACTCTATATGAGCTTCTTCATAAATTTAACGCAAAACAAACTCTTGCTTTCTATCTCAGGAACATCAACATAGAAACATGTATGTTATAGAATATTTTTCTGTATGATAACCGTGCCATTCCTAATTTAATGATAAATCTACTTATAGCACTTCTGTAATGTGCCAGACACTGTTCTACTCAATGACAAACAAAGTGCTAGCTTTAATGAAGATTCCATTTTAAGGGGGTAGATATTATAACAAAAAGCAAATACATATGCAGTATTGATGCAGATAAGTGGTATAAAGACAACCAGTTTCAGATAGTCTGTTACAAGAGTCACAAAATATGCAGGTTATATATTATACACTGAAAATTTGTGGGGCTTTTTCTTTCTATTTTAAAATTTATTACATGTCTTCACTGAACCTTGTGAGGCAAAAATTCTAATACTACCGTTCTTGTTTTCAGGTGAGAAATTTGAAGTACAGAACAAATTAAACAAAATGTTTTCGAGAAAGATAAATGAAACTAACAAATGATAATCCAGCACCAGCATCATTGTATATTTGTATTGTCAGCAGATTTGGCTATGATGGAAAATCTTTGAAGAATCTTTCTCAACATGATTTTTGATATGCACATGCACTAATTTATTGTGGGTATATTCAACAGAGTAGAATTGCTGAGTCATAGGGGGTCTGTCTGTTCAGTGTCTGCTGACGCTACAAAATAATTAACGTAATTGTGCCAATTTACATTATCTACCAACAATGTATGAACGTTGTGATTACTCCATATCTCTACCAAAACATGAGAGTATATTTTCTTTCAATTAAAAGTTTAATTGAACTTAAAAAAATAAATAAATATAATTAAAACTCCATTTTGGTAGGTATTATAATCCATGGATTACTTTTAAAAAATTAATTTTTTATTTGTTGCTGATGTATAAAATTTATTTCTTTAAAAAAATATTGGATGGGCGCAGTGGCTCATGCCTGTAATCTCGGCGCTTTGGGAGGCAGAGGCAGGTGGATCACCAGAAGTCAGGAGTTCGAGACCAGCCTGACCAATATGGAGAAACCCCATTTCTACTAAAAATACAAAATTAGCTGGGTGTGGTGGCACGTGCCTGTAATTGCAACTACTCAGGAGGCTGAGGCAGGAAAATCGCTTGAACCCGGGAGGCAGAGGTTGCACTGAGCCAAGATCGTGCCATTGTACTCCAGCCTGGGCAACAAAGCAAAAAA
>NW_012114899.1:4830134-4850042 GCF_000951035.1 Colobus angolensis palliatus
AAATTGACCTTGTCTGCGGTAAACTTGCCTAACTCATTTTTTAACTGTAATTTTTTTTTTCTGTAAATACTACTGGGTAGTTCTACATATAATAATGTCATCTATAAGTATTTAATCAAATGCCATTTTCTAAATATAAAGAGTATTTCTAGTTTATTTTCATTGTATTTATTGATTTTAAGCTCAATTGTTTGATGATTAGAAAATATATTCTGTATAATTTTAGCCACGTGGGACATGTTGATACCTCCATGAAAACCCAGCATTTGGTAAATTCTTTTACATGTTTCATCCATGTGCCTGAAAAGAATAAATTTCATAGTTGTTGGATACATCATTTTATAACACATCAGGTAAATTTTGCTGATTTCAATGTTCAAATCTTCTGTTTCCTTGCTCTTTTTTTTTCTTTACGCATTTTGACAGTTACTGGGAGAAATTTTGCATTAGTTTTCTATTGCTGTCATAAAAATTATCATAAATTTTGTGGCTTAAATTAATATAATTTACTCTCACACAGTTTGGTTAGTCAGAAGTCAGAGATAGCTCTCACCAAACTAAAATCAAGATGTCTGTAGGATTGTATTTCTGTAGACTCTGAAAATGAATTCACTTCCAAGTGCATTCAGATTATTGACTGTATTTATTTATTTTTATGTTCTTTATTTTTATTTTATTTTATTAATTTTTATGTTATATATATTCTTACTCCATTAATATTCAAAACCAGTATAGTGGCTAAGTCCTTCTAAGTCTTAGATTGTCTTTGATCTCCCCTTAAGCCTCATCTTATCCAGTTCCTCTTCCCTTGCCTCTCTGGGACTCTAGCCAGAGAAAATTCTTCCCTTTTAAGGGCTCACATTGAGATTGGGCCTACCAGAGTAATCCAGGATAATCTCCCTATTAACTTCCATAACCGTAATCGCATCTGCAAAGTTATTTTTGCCAGATAAGTGTGTAGATATCTTTGGGAGGCTTTAATTCAAATTATATGATCTTCCAAGCATCAATTTTCTCATTTCTAAAACAGGGATATTCCTTCCTTGTAAAGCTACTGTGAGGACTAAATAAGGTAATGTGCATAAAAAAAGAGATTACTACAGTGCTTAAAATATAGAAACAGTTCCATAAACAATGCATTTTAATTTATTTTAATATGCTATAGGTAACACATGCTTTAGAGGTTTTTATATTTCCTTTCTGTCTGCCTCAGGATGATAAAAATAAATTAGTATTGACTGAAAAATTTGCTCTCAGTGAAAAGATCATTAAAAACCAAGACACATATAAGCTCTATATTAACTTGAGATAAATTTTTCACATGCTCAAGGAAACATTATGTCTGCCATGACTTGCTCTTGTTTACTTTCATCAAAAGAAATGTTAGGGAGTGAGATACACCTCCAAAAACTGACATCACTGTCAAGAAAGATTGGCCTCCAAAAATTGCTTGAGAATGATAAGCAACTGTGTAATTTTTTCTTGAAACCAGGCAAACTATTTACTTAACAATACAATTGTTAAGTAAATAGTTATATACACACATACATATGCATATATACATATATACAGATTCTGTAAGTAGATTTGCTACCTAAGATAATTCACCTATCACTTTATGCCAAAATAAAGTTAGCACTCAACCGAACAAAGCAAATATAACTCAAAGGGTGTATTACAAAATAAGATCATTTATATATAATTAAAACTAGTTACTTGGAAATTAATTAGCATCTGTCATTACAGTAGAAACTCATTAAAAAAAAGTGACTCAAAGAGGTGAAGCATTTATCGACCAGTAATTTGTCTTGTTAAATTTAAATAGGAGTTTATATTTTGTTTTTAAGTTATACAATCTAGAAAATCTCAGATTATGAGGAACATAATTTCTTCAAACTTTCATGAACAGAAGAATGTGAAATAACTAAAAAATATTTTTAGTAATTTCAAAAAGAATGTAGAAGTTAAAGGCCCAAATGATCTGTTTAATTCACAAATTACAGTTCTTCTCCTATAAAGCAGGTATGTAAATGTTTAAGATTTTTTAAAATCTCGAAACGTAAAGATGGTCTGCTAAAATATGTACTATCACATTAATATAATTCATTTTTTCATGTATCTAACATATACATAATAGGTCACATTAGAGGTACTCTAGACATATTTTGTAGCTGAATTAACTAAAAATAATTAATGAAGTAACCACGGTTTAAAAAAAACGTAAAAGTGCTTCACTTATGCATTTTAGCCAAAAGAGAAAATCAAACAAAGCAAAACAACAAACAAGCATGTCCTAAAAATGTTATAATTCTACTTTTTAAATATAATTTTTCTAATTTGATCAGCATTTTTCTACATGAATTCAGTTGTGATTTATATTTACTTTTTAGATATTTCAGAACTTGATTTTAAAATACAGAAACTTTACATTTCTATTGCGATTCTATAACTTTACATTTATAGAATTGCAGACATTTTCTTCCAGTATTTAATTAGTATGATCACCTCAGAAATACAAAGACAATGTATTTGTATTAGATAAATGCCTTAGGATAATAATAATAACTCTTGTTATGCCTAAATAAGCATGTACACGGATCTAGGCAATAAATTTTCAAAGATGATGAAAAATAAAATATCTATTATTATAAATACGTTAAATTATTTTTCCCATAGTTAAATGAATTCCTAAAATAACATCGAAGTCATATATTTCTTCTGAGTACTATTTTTTAATGTTTTCCTGGTATTTCTAAACAGTTAAACTCATAATTTTAAAGGAATCATTTATAAACATTTATTGCATATAGTTAGATACATATATCAACAGAAAGGACAGAGAGAGAGCAAATAGAAACTGACCTCATTTACTGTGGCATAGTAGCTTTCATGCTTGAAAGTGGGTGAGTTGTCATTCCTGTCTCTCACCACTATTCGCACTTCATGGTAGATAATCGTGCCCACTTTTTTGTTGATGCACTGGACCTGCACCACAATGGAGTGTATGTTCATCGGTGGCTGCAATGTAGAAATTATATCTTTAAAAATACTAATTAAAAACAAAGCTTCTCATCACTGTCAAAGCACTTGTTCATTCAGTACATTTTTCTATTCTTGTTTATTTTTAAGTTATAATAATTTAGAATAAAATGATCATTTTCAGGACAAGAGAGGACAATCATAATTAATTTATTGTTTAATTTTGTATCTCAGTGTGTGGACTTCAGGTAGCATTATGCTCACTGTTAGTGGATGGCTGATGAATGCAACTACAAAATTAATACTTAGAATTGATGGGATGAAACGAAGTTTGTCCCTCTAAAGATTGAAGAAGCAATAATATAAACTTTTACTTTGAAAAAAGTGTTAATAAATTCCTGGAGAAGAGATATTGTTTAACTTTTGTGTTTATTTATATTTTTGATAAAATATTATATGTTCATTGCTGATCAAATTTAAAATACTGATTATCAAAAGAGAAAATCCAAAATCCAGCCAACTAAACTTACTCATTCTATATATTTAAATGCTTATTGTGTTAATCTTTTTCTTTCCCAAAATATGTACCTATTATAGACACACAGGCACACAGTGACTATCAGTCCATGTTTGTAAATATAGATTTACTAGAGCATTTTTTGTATACTACTATGAAGTTATATTATGTGACAGTAACATTATACTTCATTGTAAGCCTATAGCATAATGTATCCAAGTAATATAGCATAATGTATCCAAGTAATAATTTACAATGACCTGTTACAGGTTATTATATTTTGTCATTATAAACAAGCTTTCAATACATATTATACATAAGCATACGCTTACTTATCTAATAATTTTTATAGTAAATTCCTTGAAGGGGAAAGGTGTCATCAAAGGTATACTTCCTCAAGTCCCATGGCTGAGAGCTTTCAGAGCCGGAATGCACACCTACCACTATTTGACTCCAGAGTAAAAGTATTGAATACTACAAAACGTTGCTTTGTGATTTTTAACCCCTTTTAAACTTATACAATTTTATCTCTAAATATATCATTTTTGCAGTGTCCTATCCTGACTCCTCCATCTAAAAAACCTTGTCTCCAACCTGACCTCTCCTTTCAAATTTCGTCCAATTTATTTTTCTTTATCGCATTTCTCACCCAAAATTTGACTTATTATATACTTTATGTATGTGTTTTGGTTTGTCTGCCTTCACTAGATTGGAAGCTCAATAAAACCTGTGTGTTATTTTAGTCATGATGGTATCCCTCTTTCCAGTAACCAGCCCTGTGCCTAAGGCAGATGACCTGGAGTCAAACTGCATGAGTTCCAGTTCCATAGCCTACTAACTGTATGATCCAGGAAAAAGTACAAAGTATCTTTATGCTTCATTTATTCATCTATAAAATTAAGGCTAATAGTTACACCAATGAGGATTGTAAATACTGCATGTGATTAGACTATACTAGGCTTATGTTAAACATCTAATGGATTAAATACATATCCTATTTTATTTATTTAAAAAATAAATATCCAAAAGAGTGAAAAAATAAAATCTATAATGCATACCACATTTGTAAATGAGAAAAATGTTATAGAAACTATATATACACTGAAGGAAATCATGATTTAGTTTCAAGATATTTTCATGGCCAACAAAGAAAAAGAAAGTTGACTTGAATTTGCATCTATCTGAATGATGCTACCTAGAAAGAATAAATTGAGGCATCATTGACATACGAAAAGAGGCCTGTAATGAAATGACACATAGCTCTGTGTTTTTGTATCTACTCAATTTCACCTTTAATCACTGATATCAGTAAAGGCATTAAAATCATGTGTATGAAATCTGTGAATGTCACAGATCTTGGAAGGATGTATAATACATTTAATGACAAAAGACATGGTTCAAAGTCATCTTAATAAGTCATAATAATGGGTTACAAAATGGTAAACGTTTACAATAATAAATTTTATCCTCCAATTTGTAATAGAAAAAAAATCAATCACCCAAATGTAATAGATGGCTACAAACATTAATGTAAAAATTTAATTGTGAAATTTTGATAGCTAAAAGCTGATTTTACATGCCAGCACTGTAAATGGGCTACTGGAACACTAATGCACACTGTACATTAATTAATACTATCAGGCACTAATAATATATAGGTAACTTATAACAGGTACCATTTTACAGGTGTATAGAAGAGACATTTAAACACTTTTGAGAATGTATAAAATTGGAGGATTTTAAATTCAACAACATATGTTTTACCAAATATCTAAATGGTTGCTATGGAAACATCCATTAGTTTATTTATTGTAGTTTTAGAGAGCAGAAATAAGAAAAATAGGTGAAAAATATCTCAAGGCATGTTTTCACCATAAGTAGAGGGCTTCTCTTAAGCCAAATTGGCACCAAATAATTATGTGCCTGTATCAAAACATCTCATGCAACTCATAAACATATACACCTACTATGTACCCATAAAAGTTTTAAAAAAACAACAAATAGAGCAGAGATTCTTATCAGTAGAAGAGTATAGTTTATGTTAGAAATAAATTTGTACCTTCTCACTTCCAATTTTCCTCTGCCATTATGAGCTAAGATATTTGTTATGCTTCAATTTCTTTTTTCACATTTGTCTTTGTAAAAACTAAAGAAAAATCAGGAGGAAAACGTGACATAGAATAGAACAGACTATTCTACAAAACAAGACCCATCACTGAAATATACCAGTTTGAGGATAAAAGACCATTGAAAAAGACTAGCTCTTAGAAGTTTCCTGGAAAGAATTTGAATTAGATGAGCTCCATTTTTGCTACCAGCTTTCAAGTGTTTGCTTTAACAGACTTTTTAAGGGAGGTCCAGCATATTTTAATTGTAAATTAAAAACAAAATAAATATGTGTACTATTTGCCCTTGGCACACCTCTTGGAAGACAATGAGGTGAATTGTGCACTTTTAAAGTTATTTATCTTCCAATTATTGCAGGAGAGATCTATAAAATCATTCTATTACAACTTCTAATTCTACACGGAGTGGTACCACTGGGACCAAAAGATCACAATCTTATCAAATAGAGGATCAAAAGCACTGTTTACTGAGGCCTCACTTAGTCCTGCTAAGTACCCATAAATTAGATCTAACCAGGTCACCAGGAAATGTTGTCACTCTCAACTTTAGCTCCCTGTGCAACTGTTAGTAGCATGGCTAGAACTTAGAGGGCAATACATTATAACCATAATGGATAACACCGGAGGCAAAAATTCCCTGTGACTAATATATAACACACAATGTAATTCTGTATTGGCATAGATTCGATTCTGCTGTATAAGAAGGTCATAAATGAAAGTACAGTCATAGTAAGTCGATTAGTGGGAGTTTAGGGACTCAAAAATGCTTAAGAATGTGTTAGGGAAATTCTGCTTTATCTTTCATAACTGGAGGAAAATAAGTCATGGTAATTTGACCTTTTCTAATTTTCTTTCATTGCTTTATTCATCAAACAAAGAAGAAAAAAAAAAGTTAGGTAGAAATTGTGTTCATGTAATTATTTAAAATTATTACCATTCATACATACTTAAACATGCAAGCTATTCTTTCAGTTTAAAAATGAGTGCTTAACACAATACTCTGAATGTATACTTGCACATTTGTGTATTAGTGTACCTGTGTATAGGTTATGATACGTGTATCAGAAAAGATACATACCAACACTTAAAGGATACTATCATTAAAAAGTGGGTTTGAGAGTGTGAAGAAAAAAAAATTCCCACAAAAATGTAAAAATTTTGTAATTCTAAAAAAGAAAAAATATTAAATAGAAATTTTTGTTATGAATTTATCAATCACTTAGGATTCAACATGAAAATTAAAGTTTATATAGGGGATTTGTTGATATTAGCAGTATAGATTATAGCACAAACCTTCAATCCAATATATTTTTTTTTCTAGAAACCAAATGATTTGGAAGTCTTAATGTTTTGGGGGGCAGGGAATGAATTTTTGGAAAATCTGTAGGAATTGACTTTATTTTTCATAAAGTATAGGCAAAGTTTATCCAATCCTCACGAGTGCATTTTTTTTTTGTTATGATATTTCTGTCTATGGACTTACTACCTTTATAACATAATCATTACTATTTCACAAGTAATGTGGAAGACAGTGAAAGGAAATAACACATTGTGTGTTTTAGAAATGATTTTTAAATAAAAAAGCAAACTTAAAGGAAATGGCTGGCCAGAGTTGTCAGTGTCCTTCACAAATTAAAGTTTCACAATGAATAGTAGCATATTTACCAAAGATATTACCTAAAAAGACAATTTGAAAATACTATTATTCATATGTGACATGTAGATACATCTGCAGATTTTTCACAGTGAATTATTAAGGACATTCAGTCTATTTAATGGTAGGTATTTGCTATATGAAAAATTTAATGTGGGTTAGGATTAATATGACATCGTCCTTGGACAGTAATAGCAACTTTTATAAAACTGATATCAGGTGATCATCCAAAAAGTAAGTCAAAAATGCTATTAAATAATATGGATTTTAGAATAAGGAATTGCATACCAGTGTTTTTAGGAAATAATGTATACAGAAACAGCATTTAAGATATGTCTTAGTAGTACATGAAATTCAACTGATAGCACTGGATAACAGTGATTTCAAAGTTTATGTTCAAAAGAACATCAGGGAAGGCATTATAAGAAAAAATTGGATTGTGGTCATGGGACAATAATTACATTAGTTTTCTTAGATTGTAGCTCGTATGTTTTTAATTAAAAAAGAAATTATATAGACAGGGTGCATCTTGAATCTAGGGAAATGCAAGAGCCAGATAGAAAACAGTTTGTACTGCAAAGGTACCTGCGGACACAGTCTCTGTTTCAGCGCACTGAATGTAGAATAGGTTGAATCAAGACAGGTGGTAGAGAACAATTAGTTTATATGAGTGACAACTAAGAGGTCTTATACTAAAGTTACGTTGATGAATGGAGATGCAAGATACAATGTGGAGATAAAACTACTAAACTTAGCAGTTAAATGGACACTGGCCTGGACAGAGGAGTCAACTCTTTGTGCAGCTACCAAGTTAGAGTATGAAAGAAAAGAAGCTATTTGATGTTGTCATGAACATAATTTCTCTCATTTCAAACGCTTTTAAAATTTAGCCCAGGATTTTGAGATAAGTATTATAGGACTGTACCCGAATCACACTTTTCTTTCTGTTATTATTTTAATTACTGATATTGTCATGACCATTATTATCACATGCCCAACAGTGATGAGACCATATCGGCCTCATAATGCCATATGTGAGACAATCATTTGGCATTTCAAAATTTTTATGTGATGTGCCTTTATTACTGAGACTCTTCATGCTCAACCCAAATATCACATTTTGGTTGTTTCTCTTTCATGACTTTTAATTTTGTAACTTTTCCCTTCTTTTTTTTTTTTTTTATTTTTGGGTGCTGAAAATTTATGTAACTTTAGTGAACAAAAAATAAAATAAGAAATAACAATAAATGATGATCATAAGGGAAAATCTTATGAACCAAGTTTAAAATTATGAAACAGCTCATAGTCATACAATCTCATGTAAATGCTTTCTAATGAAATACTAATATTTGAGTGTTGGGTATTTTTGTGCTTTATATTCACCCTCAGAAATTTTCATGAAGATCATGTTTATCAGCTTTTTTTTTTTTTTTTTTTGAGGCGGAGTCTCGCTCTGTCGCCCGGACTGGAGTGCAGTGGCCGGATCTCAGCTCACTGCAAGCTCCGCCTCCCGGGTTTCCGCCATTCTCCTGCCTCAGCCTCCCGAGCAGCTGGGACTACAGGCGCCCGCCACCTCGCCTGGCTAGTTTTTGTATTTTTAGTAGAGATGGGGTTTCACCGTGTTAGCCAGGATGGTCTCGATCTCCTGACCTCGTGATCCGCCCGTCTCGGCCTCCCAAAGTGCTGGGATTACAGGTTTGAGCCACCGCGCCTGGCCTATCAGCTTATTTTTAACACAATGTTAAAAATGTTTTTGTTTACATTGTTTGCTTTTAATTCTAGTGCAGCCATAATTATTCAAACGTTGCCATTAAGAGATATTTTATTGCCTCAATGAGCAAATGTAGAAAACATGATTTGGATCACTTTCTCTGGAAAATATATTTTTATCTAACTGCTGCTAAAAAGGTAGTATAATCGGATATGGATCTACCACTTGGCCCTACCCCTTGCTCCCTGGCTATAGATTCAAGCCAATGAGTATTTAATTGTTATTTCTCTCAGAAATTTTAAAACAAAACAAAACGCAGTGACTTTAAGCCTTCTTTAATAACCACTGCATAAAAAGTTTATGAAAAACTGGCATGGCATGAACATAGAAAACACTTAAAGTCAAATGAATAACAAGGCAATGGATAAAATTGTAAGTGTATAAAGGAATCCGCTCTGCAGAGAGAAGAACAGAGAATATACACAGAAAAATGTAGAAACTAGAGACCATATGGTCCAAGACAAAGTAGTTTTTCTCTCTCCTTGGTAAACACAGAATTTCCATCAAAGCAAATTATTTTTTATATCTATGCGATTGGTATTCTTAATACTTTCTCCCATCAACTTGAAATCATTTGAAGGCATTTTTGTGTCTTCCTTATAAGCCAAATAACTTTGATTAAAATCAGAATATTCTTAGAAAAGCATCATTTGATAACAAAGATTCAGTGGAAAATTTTCTATAAAAATAATTTTAAGAGCAATTTACCGCTAAGAAGGATTAAAGTTAATTATAGGCTAGTGATTATAATACAGAGCTTTGGCTGTTGTTAGTAGGGTCAAACTCAAATTGTTGGTTCTATTTTGTTATTCAGAGCATATATATATACATATAAATGGAATATATAATATATATTTGATACTGAATATATATATGTATATGTATATATACATATATACACACACATATATATACATATATATATATATTTTTTTTCTTTTTGAGACGGAGTCACACTCTGTCACTCAGGCTGGAGTGCAGTGGTGTGATCTTGGTTTACTGCAATCTCCACCTCCTGGGATCAAGTGATTCTTCTGCCTCAGTCTCTAGAGTAGCTGGGATTACAGGGTACCCAACACAATGCCTGGGTAATTTTTGGCTTTTTAGTAGAGACGGGTTTTCACCATGTTGGCCAGGCTGGTCTTGAACTCCTGACCTCAAGTGATCCACTGGCCTTGGCCTCCCAAAGTGCTGGGATTACAGGCATGAGCCATCACACCCAGCCCATATTTTTTTATTTTGATTCATTATATTCATAAAACAACCCCAAAAGTTCAGGCAACAACCAAAAGAATTACATTTCAGATAAATGCCCTATATTTTAAAAGAAACTATAAATATTTTGGCATTTATCATCATATAATTATTTAACAATAATGTATATTTTATCTGTATTTAGCTTTTGGGAAAAACATTTTATATTAAATAAAATTTAAAACTGCAAATAAATGTATAGAGTTACATGTATTTATATCATAGTATTAATATGTATTTCATTAATACTGGAGAGCATATTTACAAATACAATCTATATAAAAAGTGTGCACTCACATTTTTTTTCAAATGAATACCATATCTTTGTAGAAAATATTGTTAACTAGGATCATAGAGAAGCATACAGAAGAAAAAAATCTTATTCTATATCAATGTGAATAATGTTAAAACAATAAAGTAAAAATACAAAACACCTCTCCAAGTAGACTAAAATTATTTCAAATATTTACATTATATTATTATTTTATTTCAGACATTATAATTATTTAGCAATATTAGTATCAAAGCATATAGGTATAATATATAGGGATGATCATTTAGTAAAATGCATATAACTCCCTATCCCAGTAATATAATGATGGTAAATGAATTTATCTCTATAAAACCACCAAACAATTGTACAAAAATGCATGTACAAAATTTTCACTGCATCATTTTTGTAATTATTAAAAACTGCAAATAAACTTGACATCCAAAATAGATTCATTTTTAAAAAATCTCTGATTTATTCATCCAATAACTAAATATGCAGCTAATAAAAATAATTATATAAGTATACATTTGTTTGTATAATTTTACATGGTATTATAAATTTCATTTAAAAAGTAGGCTAAAAGCATAATCAACAGTATAATCCAATTTAAATTAATAGGTATTATAAATATACATACCAATACACATAAATGCTTGAAATAAAATGTGGCAGAATAAATATTAGATGTTATTTTTCTTAACTGATAAAATTACCTTCATATATATGCTTCTTATTTTCTGATATGTTTACCATAAGCATATATTATTTTACAATTAAATGAGATTGCAATTTCCAGTGGTAATTAGATTTGGACGAAAAGCCCTGATTTACCTCACTGTTTGTCTAGCCATAATGGTCTGTACATCACATAAAACAGATGGACGCTGGGTTAAGGATATTCAGAATAAAAGCCCCTATGCTTTGATGAATGAATCCCTGAAAGCACTGTGGCAGCAGGAAAACATAATTCACAAGAATTCAAAAAATTCATAGGTAATAAAGTACATAGTAAACTGTACTAAAATAAGAGGCAAATTGAGATTTATTAAAGACTCCAAATTTTAGACATGAAATAGTATAAAGTATCAAGTACTCCATAACCTATTGCAAAGTGGATCATAAACCCTGCACAATGATGTGAAATGACTCAGGCTCACTAAGCTGAGTATCTGACATTTGGATTTCATAAGCTGGGAACTTGTGGGTAAGCATGTTTAGAGTTCCTCTCTGAGTTTTCCCAGGGTCCAGTACAATTACTGGTTATAATCCAATATTCCCTGCCCCTCTGCACTCAAGAAAGACTGAGATGCAAATAAATGAGTAAAAAGTTACTTTAGACAGCTACCTAAACCTATTAAACTGTTTTTTGGAAAACTTTTCCAGAAATGAAACGTCCAGCAACTTTGGTAATTTTGCAATTTTTTTTGAGGTAGTGTCTCGCATTGGTGTGATCATGGTTCACTGTAGCCTCCACTCCCCTACCCCAAGCTCAAGTGATCCTCCCACCACAGTCTGCAGATTAGTGGGGCTATAGGCATGTGTCACAATGCCTGGCTAGTTTTTTAAATTTTTTGTCAAGACAGAGTCTTGCTCTGTTGCCCAGGCTGGAATCAAACTCCTGGGCTCAAGCAGTTCTCCCAACTGGGCCTCCCAAAGTGCTGGGATTACAGGTATGAGCTACCACTGTACTAAGCCCAATATAGATATTCTTAATAAAAAAGTATTTATGCTATCTGACAACTACTTAACTGACATATTACCATGAAACTTTTGCTCATTTTTTTTTTCTTTTTTGCAGCTATGTAAGACATTTCCATAGTTTTGCCCTTCAACCAAGGCTTACTGGTTGTAAAGCAGGCTCCTGTGAGTGCACCTACCAAACTATGTCTTCAAGCCAACAGCTGAGTGCACACTTATATGTTGCCATCGTTGGAGAGAAATGAGTTATAGCCATGCTTGTCCTACTTTGCCAAGGGTACCACCTCTTTTTTCTAAGCACTCTATTTTCTTCTTGTTCAGAAATTGACAAGCTTCCAGGATATTAAATCAGAAGTATAATGGTTCTCTAAGACACAGATGTTCCTTTCTCATACTTCTTTCAATGAGTTAAATAAACTGTTATTGATATAGTCACGAAATAAACTCAAATTATATAAATAATTCAATATCACATAAACACACACATAGACATTTAAATTATAATAAACTTCTATCACAGGGGCAAAGAAAAAGAAAAAAATCACTAACATCTCTATCCAGAACTCTCCCGGTGCTGTTCAGGAAAAGCATTTGCTTAACAGGATCCATCAACACCCAGTAATCCACATTGTCCTTTAAAGAAAGTTCTATGGTGGGGTCTGGTCCTCCAGCAGTCCCTTTGATCAGCATGTTGTCCACCAGAATTGTACCTGCAAACCAAAGAAAGTTATTTGAAAACATATTCTACTCATATGAATTCTTTGGCAAAGATCATGCTCTTAAACTGTGGCTGACTCACAATCAGTTTTACAGCAGAAAATACTCAACTGTATATCTAACATAAGACAGAAAATATTCTTTGCCAAAAGGCCAAAATATCTGCATTATATTATTTATAAATACTATTTTTGGTGGAAGGCAGAGATTCCGACATGGTGAGTTTCATCATTCATTTTGTGTTTCCCTCTAACATGAATCTGTTTCCCCCCATCTGTCATTTCTCACAGGAGTTATCATTGAGTTTTATCCTGAAGAAAAGGAATGCCTGTAATAGCAGAGTCTGATGCCTCAATTAATTCTATAAGACCTCTGATGTGAAAAAAAGATATGGTGAAACTAAGAAAGGAAGAGGAAAGTACAGATTTTTTAAAAGTAGCTGAGTCTCCCATGGTGAGAACTGCTTCTTTTTATCTTAGAGCAGATACATAAAACATAAATCTTGATATGAAAGACAAAACTAGTGTGCAGAAATGCAATAGAAGCCATTCTTTAAGACATGTCTGGGTCACTCCACTAGAACAATGCACTATGCCAATGTAACATTTCAGTGCTTGATTTCTGATTATTTTTTTTCAGCAAGCTGAATTGTAGACAGTTTTTGAATAAGACTTGAAAAGATTATGTCTCTAACCCTTTCTACTCTGTTAAAGATCCCATGCATTTTACATGTT
Organism: Colobus angolensis palliatus; assembly: GCF_000951035.1. Taxonomy (NCBI): domain Eukaryota; kingdom Metazoa; phylum Chordata; class Mammalia; order Primates; family Cercopithecidae; genus Colobus; species Colobus angolensis. Next base: position 4,843,859 of record NW_012114899.1, read on the forward strand.
GAATGCAAACAGCACTGATGCAACTCAAATACCATTTTTCCCTCACACAGCAATGATCTCTTTGTCAAATAATAATATACCATGGCTTAGAGCAATCATTTTCAACTGATCCATTTTATTAAACTTACAGATATAGAAAAGATGTGGCTATGCAAATAAAATTTAGCCTCCAAAAAACACTAGGATAAGTGGCAAATATTGAGAGAACCCATTGCCTTAGGGTAGCACTCAAGAATATATAGAGAATCCATAAATATGAATCTAGCTTGAAAAATATAATGAAAATGTATCTGTTGCATTTTCTTAAGGCATGAAATTGGCCTAAATGTTATACCATTGCATAATTACAAGAAGGTGGAAGTCTCTTTAAAATATTTTCTCAGTAATATAATAAGAACTATAATTATCTATAATATTTCTTTATCATACTATTACTACAGGTCTTTATCTGTCTAAGAAATGATGGAAATAATCATTAATCTTTTGCAAGAAGCCAAAATAATGTTTAAACACAAATGTTGTCTCACATACACATACTTTTGTAAATGGCAGGATTTGTTTTCCACTTTTTCACATTCTAGGATTTAATTATATGAATATTGAGTGGAATGAGTATTTTTATTTTTGACTGAAATGGCAAATACATAACCTACACACAATACACTCCAAAGTATAGATCAGATATCTGCCTATAAATATGTTCAAGAATGTATATATATTCAAGGCCCCAGTACATACTAATTTACAAATACTCACACAACTCACCACAAAAAGATATTTGATTTATATTTCAATATATAATTGAGAAATTGAAAGGTAATTTATTTTCTGATCAAGAAAAAATTATGTACAATAGGCAGGTCAACTAACATTAACATTAATACCTTGACTCAATAGTGTTTAAGAATAGCAACTGCAAATCTTCTGATATTTTATATATATATACTCCACGATACACTAAGGGAAGGAGCCATTGAACTCTCTTTACAAAGCAAATAGGTTATAACCAGATAAAGTTAGTAATTAATATTAAAGTAGTGAAACAAAAACACTATCTGGATTTATATTTTATTTAATAATTCTAATTTTCATGGGACATGTCTATACTTTTCTTGCTCTCAGCTCACTCCTGAGTTCAATGATTGAAACTCAACAATAAATCTTTCTACTGCTGGTGTGTTGAAAAAGAAAGAGTTTGGTTTGTTTGCCTGCTTTCCCCTTTAGAATTGTTCATTTGTATTGCCAGAAAGAAAAAAAAAATGTCTCAAATGTTCATATACCATCTTGCTTTAAGTCAAAAGTTTAGGGGAGAGAGAGAAGAGAGCAAAGCTTAGGCAGACATGATACAAGGAGCAATATACATATTTTAAAAATATTAACCTAGGTGTTCACTCTGAATTGCCTGAACAACTGTGCCCATACCACTCTCCTCGGAAGAATATATGACACCCAAGCTAAAGTTAACATTGAGCCAGAAACTCCTGGCCCTCCCTACCCCATCCCAGCATTGGTGACTGTATCTTTCCACATATCCTAAGATTTCGAGATCTGAAAAGCTAGTGTTCTGGACAATACTGGCAAGCAGCTAAACACCAGAATACTCTGGCTATATTGGGATAATGTGCCCCCTTTCCTCCTTCGTTACTTTGCAAGCTTCCCTTTTTGCCAATAAACCTTTTGCTTAACATGTTTCATGTGATGTTTAGAGGTATTCCATTCCTTGACTTCATTTTAAATATTACAGATAAGTTAAAAATACAAAGATGGGAGGCACAACACAACACTAAATAAGAAAGCTGGATGGTTCTATTAATATCAGCTAGAACGAGCATGTTTAGCAGTGGTAAAGATACATATTTAATTATGATGAAGGGATCAACAGGTGTAAATCCTGAATATGCCTGTCTTGCAGAATAGGTAATACCCAAGATGGGATTCACCTTATATGACATTTCCCTTTCATCATAATTAAAATGGTGACAGCCCAGAAAATGGAATTAAATTCAGTTTGATACTCATATAATGGAAGTTAAGAGAGCTGGCCCTGGAATGGATAGGCTTAGAATCCAATCCATAATCCACCACTTACTGACTATGTGAAAGTGGATAGATTACTTAATCACATTTACCTTCGATTTTTCTCCTCTATAAAATCAGTAATATAATAGAAAAGGCATTTCTACTATAATACTTATATGTATATTCCTGAAAAAGACTTGTTCTCTTGTATTTAGAACACTAATGAAAATCAAAACAATCACAATCATGTTAAAAATATTAAGTTAAATATTTATTGATATTTTCAACACATTTCTTGGCCAGTCTTTTACAGCCTTAAATATTGGAATTTGTGCTTCCTCCTTCAAGAAGTAGGTATTGAGGGCCATTTACCTCTAGGGACTTTTTTTATAAAAATGGAAAACTTCATCTTTCATTTAGCCTCTTTATTAGCCTATTAATTCAGATAATTTTGCAGCTTCTTTTTATGTACTTCCTGATTCTCCAGAGAGATTAACATATTATAAATTACAGGAGTTCATGTAACTGCTAATATAGACTCTACTTGTACAGAATAAATGTTCTTCAATAGATTTTCCATTTTTTCTTAAGATCTTCTTACATAGCTAGCCCTTTCTTTTTAATTGTGAAAAAAAGCTTATCCAGACTATATCAAAGCATAAATAACAAATGTATGAATAAACCTAAGTAACTAGAAAATAACTTATAAATTAATAAACTTTCCTCATTATACCAACTTTATTCTTCTATTTACCAGTGTGTATAATGTAATTTACATCAAAGAAGAGCCTACTGGTTTGCTCTGATGATTACATTAGATAATATATGTGAAGTGCTGACTACAGTTCCTGGCACAAGTAAGAATTTCTAAAACGAAAACTATGGTTATTGTTGTTGATGTTAATAATGCCATTTTGGAAGGAAATCATTTTTGGCTAAAAATAACTTATTTCATGTCACAGAAGCCTTACAAACCAAGCCTATTCTTCATTTCACAAAGCTAGGGTTATGTTTGGTCAACACATTAGTGTAGTAAGCAGTCTGAAAGAATTTAGATGAATTCAAAAGACTTAAATCCACAGTAATCAATATTAGAAGTCAAGAAGTAAGAGGGAATGCCTCTTTGAGACACAACTGTAAAGAAGTCCCCATGCCTCTAATGGACAGTTCTTTTTTTTTTTTTTTTTTTTTTGAGGCGGAGTCTCACTCGGTCACCCAGGCTGGAGTGCAGCGGGCGCTGCAAGCTCCGCCTCCTGGGTTCACGCCATTCTCCTGCCTCAGCCTCCCGAGTAGCAGGGACTACAGGCGCCCGCCACTGCGCTTGGCTAATTTTTTGTATTTTTAGTAGAGACGGGGTTTCACCGTGTTAGCCAGGATGGTCTCGATCTCCTGACCTCGTGATCCGCCCGCCTTGGCCCCCCAAAGTGCTGGGATTACAGGTGTGAGCCCAGGCGCCCAGCCATGGACAGTTCTTTCTATGCTACATTTTAACTGATAGGCAAACCATCGAGGCCTGCTATCACCAGACTGACCACCACTCTTCCCACTTTCTTACCTCAGTCTTGCATTTTCTCATAGAAACTAATTAGTTTCAAAGGCAGGAAAAAGCCTTATTCAATAAATTCATACCAGTAGCGGTCTTTATATAGAAAACTTTTTGCTCATCCTCAGTACAGTGCTTGGTTTTATTAGGAAATATACACACGTAACACACACACGTACATGCACAGTTGGCTCTCCATATCCATGAGATTCTAATCCATGGATGCAATTAATCAGGAATCAAATATATTTAGGAAGGTAGTAGATAGTTGTATCTTTACTAAACATTTACAGACTTTTTCTCATTTCTAAACAATACAGTATAACAACTACTTTCATAGTATTTACATTGTATTTCGTATTATAAGTAATCTAGAGATGATTTAAAGCCTAGTCATAAAGGTTGCTTAATGATAGGAATAAATCCTAAGAAATGTGTCTTTAGGCAATTTTGTCATGGTACAAACATCATAGAGTATATTTACATAAACCTAGATGTATATGCTACTACACACCTACTCTATATGGTGTAGCATATTGCTCCTAGGCTACAAACCTGTACACTATGTTACTGTATGAATATTGTAGGCAATTGTAACAGAATGGTATTTGTGTATGTAAACATATTTAAACACAGAAAACATACAATAAAATATAGTATTATAATCTCATGGGACCTGAATCATATAATGGGGCTTGTCATTGACCAAAATGTAGTTATGCTACACATGACTGTATATGGAATAATGTGAATAGGTTATATGAAAATACCACACCATTTTATATAAGGGACTTGAGTGTCCCTGGATTTGGGTATCCATGGGAGGAAAGGGAAATACTGGAACCAATTCCCCATGGATACCAAGAAACAACTCTATATGTATATTATAGAAACGATAGATAGATAGATAGATAGATAGATAGATAGATAGATAGATAGATAGATAGATAGATAGCCTGGATGAATTATATATATATATATATATTATATATAGAAAGAGAGAGAGAGAGAGAGAGAGAGAGATGGAGAGTCATATAAATCATATTTTGATATTCAATGTTTCCCTGGAAAAGTTATTTGCTTCTTTAAATAGACAGTTATAATACAAATGAATTACTCTCTAAAATTGCTGGGGAGGTGGCTGTGGCAGGTTGGTGTGGAGTCGGCTGCCTTTCTAATTAACCTAACTCAATGAAGCTGAGAGTGTAAGTTCTGTAGGGAGAGAGTAATTGAATGCTTTAGGTCATTCCAAACATTAAAATAAGGAAAAAACACTCTGTGCATAGAACCCACTAATTGGTGCTCTAAAACAATTAATTATTTAAAGTTGTAGAAACAATATGGATTGCTAAGATTTTCCCCACAATCTTCCCCCTATTTGAGCCAACTAGATGAATGTTTAGTTATTAACCAGAAGCATATATTGCTTTCTCTTGCATGTGAATCCTTGCAAACAAAACAAACAACCAAAGAATTAAAGCTTCCCAAAGTACATTATTAATTAAAAAATTAAAAGATAAAAAGGGAAAATTTAGCTATTATGTAGTTTCCCAGTGAGGTTAAGCAATGACCATAGCCATTATTCTGTCAGTATTGAGTAAAATCTATATTCCAAGATTATCAGGCTAAAATATGACTTTTTCATTCTCAAATCCTCTTTTTTAATCAAAATTTCCCAGCACCTTCCTGAAAGTAGTGTCTCTCTTCTTTGACTTTTCACACTTTTTCTTCCTTTACAATTATATAAACTACATTTCAACTATGTGTATGTACATATTGTATCTAGATAACCACTTGGAAAACTCTAACATGGCAAGACATATATAATGTGTGTATCCAGCAACTTTATCATGACAGTACAAATTTTGGTTGGGCTGGGGTCGAATGCTAGGAATATATTAATTACATCAATTCTTGCTAAAAATGAGAAATAATGCCAAGTCACCAAGTTATTAAATAAGCTTTTATTTAATTAAATAAAAACTTACAAGTATTAAAAACATGTTGCTCTGCAAAACTATGTAGGTCCTTAAAATTTAAATTTTATTTACTTCAAAAGAAAAAAAAATTGCAAAGTGGAAGACTTTACTAAAGTGTACTTCACTCGTATTTCTCAGGTAACGTTATATTTTATTTACTTATTATATTCCTTCAGAATATATAATAGATGATGTATCAGGGTAGGCACAGAAATCCAAGAATAAAACTTCAGAATTGGAGTTTGGTTCTTCTATCTTTAGCTTTTTCTTTAGAAACTGAAAGAAATACCTTAATATTTAGGTACTTACTAATGTCAATTATTATGTTGTGAATAAAGTATTAAGTAAATTCACATACATTGTACATTTTGATGTAGAATTTATGTTTATTTTTTCATATGCCACTTATACAACTAAAAATTGAATCACAAAATTTTAGAACTAGGAGGAAACTTAGTATCCCTTTTTATGTATATATAGAAGGAACATAAAGTCAATCCTCTGTTATCTCCACATTTTCCAATCCCAAGAGTTAAAATCACATGACCAAGACAACCTAGTTAATAAAAGCAGATTCAGTTTTTTTTTGTTTTTTTTTTGGTTTTTTTTTGTTTTTTTTTTTGAGACGGAGTCTCGCTCTGTC
>NW_012114899.1:4850580-4854878 GCF_000951035.1 Colobus angolensis palliatus
AAATAAAAGCAGATTCAGAACAAAAGCCTGGTTCTACTAATTGACAGTTTAGTTCTCCTTTCCCTAGTTCCCTATATATTGCTTTTCTCTTGGATATATACATTTTTAAATACAAAAACATAAAAATCTTTTTAGTTTTGTTTTCAGTTTTTGGGAAACTTATTCAAAAATTCTGAATACACATAAATTCACTATTTTGAATTTCATGCCCTATAATATTCTTCACAAAAGTTCAAAAGATTACAATGGAAATGAGTCTAAAATATGGGAGAAGAGTATAATATAATTACCAACGATGTGACCCTAGAATCAATTTCCCTAGGTCACAGAGATAGATATAGATGTAGTCTGTGACATTAGAGCTTGCCTCCCATAAAATAGGATAATGGGCATTAAGGATGGTTCAAAAAAAATCTGTGACTTGCCTCTACCCCAACGAAAATTCTATGTTTCTATTTCCCATGTATATGACTATGTGGTCACATGAAATTCTATGTTGTATGTGTGTGTCTATGTATCTGTATAACATGAGAACACATCTGTGTTGTGTTCTGAGTCCATAAGGAATATATAACAATCTGATTGAGCTTGGAAGCAAATGCTTCCCTAATCAAGTTTCAGATCAAACCGGTAGCCCTGACAATTCCTTGATTATACTCTTGTGAAACCTTAAGCAGAATACCTGGCTATGCTGTGTCTGGACTCCTGACTCAAAGAAACTCTTAAATAATAAATGTATGTTGTTTTAAATTACCTCATTTTAATGATATTGTTATACAATAACAAGTAATTGATACAGGGTTTAATGCCAAAAGACCTATGTTCAGAATCTTGGCTGCACACTACTTACTAACTGTGAGTTTAAACAAGTTCCCAAGATTTTTACAATCAGCAATATAGAGTTCTATGAGGAAAAAATAAAAATTAATGTAAGTGGAGGCACGCAATTACCCAACAAATAATATTTTTCATCCAACAGATACTAGGAATTTATATAGATTTAAGCCTATAAAGGAGTTATATATTATTTTTCATTAAATTGGGGACATTATCAACAAAATTTTTTAAATTGTAAAATATACTTTCTTTACAACTGAAATAAAAGAAACAGAACATACATAAAACACAGCAAAAATAAAAAATAAAGACTATGCATATGTAAAACATAAAACAAAAAGATCACAACAGTTTATTCACAGTTACTACTGATAATTTTTCATGAAATAAAAGGTCATTTCTTGCTGGCAAAAGCAAAAATGAACAAGATAAAAAACAACAAAAATCATATTACTAAGGTCAAAAATGCTTATTAGTGCTTATTAGCATTTGCTGACTATTAACTAGACTAAGAGAGAAAATATAAAGACTTTCAGGGAATTACCATATTTAATTCTCAGACTGGTGTAAATGGGAAAGGTTCATACCCTCAGAATATTGCAAGATTTTAATATTTTCAGACCATCAAATTGCTGCAATTAAAATTAAAAGTACAAGCAGACCATGCCGTGTGTGTGTGTGTGTATGTGTATGTGTGTGTGTTTCAACATAACGATTAAAGTGGGTAAAAACAACGGTCGGACCCCACTCTCCTCCACCGAAAAAAAATAAAAAGAGTATAGAATCTAATCAGGCAGTTCTGTTCATTAGAAAAATATATCTCAGGAGTTGAAATCAAAGAAACAAATATTTTTTTTTGTTTGTTTTTGTTTTTTTTTTTTTTTTTGACAGAGTCTTGCTCTGTTGCCCAGGCTGGAGTGCAGTGGTATAATCTCGGCTTACTGCAACCTCTGCTTCCTGGGTTCAAGTGATTCTTGTGACTCGGCCTCCCCAGTAGCTGGGATTACAGGTGCCTGCCACTACAACCAGTTAATTTTTTTCTTCTTTTTTTTAATTTTTAGTGGAGATGAGGTTTTACCATGTTGGCCGGGCTGGTCTTGAACTCCTGAGCTCAAGTGATCCATCCGCCTCGGCCTCCGAAAGTGCTGGGATTACAGGCATGAGCTACCGCACTCAGCCAAAAATACAATTTTAAAATGTATGTGAAAGATTGATTTGAAAAGATAAAAGCCAAAAAAGCCCTACTTGATGAAAAAGCTCAACCTCTTAACTCGTGCCTCCATTAGAATCAATTATAAACCTCAAATTTTGGCCTTTTCTTCAATTCGCTAACCAAGAAATTAAATCTCTACCAAGCTGAAGATCCCATATTTTTTTTTTTTTAACTAAAACTTCATTTGAACTTGTGAAATTCCTTTTTTCTCAGTGAAAATGCAACTGTAGAAACTTGTTGTTAGATACGTGATTCGAAATATAACAATTTTGACTAAGCTTTTAAACACTATTTCAAAGTTTTAAATAATTCAATTCAGTAAATTTGTAAGTATGATTGATTAGATTGAAAAAAATTGATTAAATGCCTTAAGAAAAAAATCCTCTTGAGTATGCTTGCCTACCCTTTTAGATGTTTGAAGAGTTTGTATTAAATTTATCAACATCACAGTAGTTTAATTATTAAAGATTGCATATATAGTACTTTGGATAGGGGAAGTAAGTTTGTTAAGCTTGAGAGTTAATAGAACTTTAATCACAGAACAAATTAAAGTGTTTTCTTTTAGATTTTCAGTCTTCCTATGTTTATAAGAGGCACGAAAATATTTATGTTATATGTATGGTCAAACATGATTTTGATTTTATCTGCGTCATTTACACATATTTAATATTAGCTAAAACCCAAGCAATATTCCATGCAAAGACAACCCACATATTCAAATAATAAACAAAAGTACCTCATTGACTGTAGGACAACAAACAGAATTATATAAGACAAAGAAGATGTTTAAGAAATTGGTGTGGGACGGGCGCGGTGGCTCAAGCCTGTAATCCCAGCACTTTGGGAGGCCGAGACGGGGATCACGAGGTCAGGAGATCGAGACCATCCTGGCTAACACGGTGAAACCCCGTCTCTACTAAAAAATACAAAAAACTAGCCAGGCGTGGTGGTGGGCGCCTGTAGTCCCAGCTGCTCGGGAGGCTGAGGCAGGAGAATGGCGTGAACCCGGGGGGCGGAGCTTGCAGTGAGCTGAGAGCCGGCCAGGGCACTCCAGGCCCGGCGACAGAGCGAGACTCCGTCTCAAACAAAAAAAAAAAAAAAAAAAAAATTGGTGTGGAATTAACTGGTAGGAGTGAATCAATGAACATATTTCAACAACACCATTTATTTTATTTTTTGAGTTTCTGGTTGATCCAAATCCAAGTGTATATTCTAGGCAGAGAGAAAGATCACATCATTTTCCTCTGATTTCAGATATTTAAAACTTTTTATTCCATAGATACATTTGTATAATAGAAAATGTGGTTTTTCAGTACCTCTAGGAGAATTCTGAGTTGTCATAACCCTACAGTTGAATCTGTTTTCTCACCTATAAAATCATTCAGATGAACAATTCTGTAAACAATAAGGCAAAATTCTTTAATAAGTTATTGAAAATAATAAAACAGAAGGATGTTATGACTATGCTAAATGTGAATTAGAACTATGTTACAGAAAAAGGTTTTGTTTCTATAGGTAATTTGCTTCTGGAAACAATTAATTAGAGGACATATTTAATAACCATACACGCTCAAGCACAGTTTGCTTTTTTCATGCAAAAGTAGGCAAGTATTAAGACTAAATTCTGTCATTTTTTTCTACAGCAGTGCCTAGCTTAACTTAAGCTTAAGTTTGATAATTAAAGCACCACAAATGTAATTAACTAAAGAGTACTCAAATGTTCAAAGTTTTTTGATAGGCTTATCATTTGAGAGGTTAATCCAACCAAACAAATTTAATTTTATGTACTCTCTAATGGCAAATGTAGTAAACTTTTAAAGTCATATTCCTTTTCCATAGCACAAGTACTTGCCTTTTAAAAAAATCAAATAAATAAACTAAACTAAATTAAATAAGATTCTTTCAGATATTTTCTAAAGGTCATTTTATTCATTTGGTCTGTAAGGTGCTGAAAATCATTTTACACATTGAAGAAGCTATTTTAAAGCCTGACAAAGTGCTTCGCTTTCAAAAATATTTTCTAATAATAATTGCATAAATATTTCACCTCCTTGGTTAAATTAATTCTTATGCGTTTTATTCTTTTTGATGCCATTGTAAACTGAACTGTTCTCTTAATGTCTTATTTAGCTTATTACTTGTTAAGTATACAAGTACAACTGATTTTTGTGCATCGGTTTTGTATCCTACTACTTTGCTGAATTTAGTTATTAGCTGTGTGTGTGTGTGTGTGTGTGTGTGTGTGTGT
>NW_012114899.1:4856182-4861073 GCF_000951035.1 Colobus angolensis palliatus
AGACTCCGTCTCAAAAAAAAAAAAAAAAAAAAAAAAAAAATTGAAAGTTTAAAATAAAATTACATGGAAACTGTGGAAAATATTATGTTTCCTCAAAAATTAAAAACAGTATTACCATGTGATTCAGCCATTTTACTTGAGTATATACCCAAAAGATTTGAAAGCAGTCTCTGGAAGAGATACTTATATACCCGTGTTTCTGGCAGCATCATTCAAAATAGCTAAAACTTGGAAGCAAATTAAGCATCCATCCATGGATAAATCAATGAACAAAATGTGGTATATACACAAAAGGAATATTATTCAGCCTTGAAAAATAAGGAACTTCAGACACATGCTACAACATGGATCAACAGTGAGGCTGGTATGCTAAGCTAAATAAGCCACTCATGAAAGGCAAATTTGGCATGATTATACTTGAAACTGACCCAATACTTCCATGTATTTTTTAAATAAACATAGATGTTTACTCTTCTGATTTGAAAGTTTGAAATTTAAAAAATGATCTTCAGACCTCTCAAAGTATCAAAGAACTGAAACTCATCATATCACCACATCCAGACAATGAGATGCAGGATCTCTCATTCATCATGCTTGCTTCCTTGCCCCTTTGTAATTCCTGTTTCTTGCACATTATTGCATTTCTTCCCTGCTATAAAAACCCCTGGTTTTAGTCAGTCAGGGAGATGAATTTGAGACAGCTCCCATCTTCTCGGCTGTGTCACCTGATTAAAGCCTTCTTCCTTGTCTATATTCATCATCTCAGTGATTGAGTTTGTGTGGCAAACAGCAGGACCTAGACCAAATCTCTGGTGTTTTAGTAACACACTTATATGGGGAACTTAAAGTAGTCAAAATCATTGATAAAGTAAAATGTTTGTTACCAAGGACTTAGGGAGGGTGTAATAAGGAGTTATTGATTAATGGTATAGAGTTTTAGTTTTGCAAGATGAATAGAGTCCTGGAAATGGATGGTGGTAATGGTTGCATAACAATATGAACATACTTAACCGTTGAACTGTACACTCAGATATGTTTACATCTGTTCCTCTTGCTTCACTTGTCCTTACTGTATTTGCTAGAAGGCATTAGGACCAATTATCCCCCACAAGTACAGAAGGTCTTTTCTCTGTTCAAATGTTCACCAGCATGAAGGGTCCAAAAATGGCCAGAGGACAATCTGAGCTTAAAATTAGTCAGAATAATGGCTGAGTTTCTTTGTCAAGCATTCAACTTCTGGTCCTAGAACTCAAATGTCACCCCGCTGAAGGTCACAGACAAGACAGCCAGAATTATTCACAAAGATTATTAAGAGAGATCACTTTCATCTTCACTTCATGTTGCCCAGGCTCTGTTATGTCATGCCACCTCCTGCATACCTATTCGGGAGAGGGCATGCCTTCGTGACCTCATATTTAAAGCATACGCCACATACTGTAAGAGAATGATTAAACCTCATAGAAGTTCATCTTCTACTAGTCGTTATCTGATAATTAAGAATTCTGTTCCACCATCCTCTTGTGCTAGCTGCTTCTGAATGGTAGGCATTGAAGTAACTTTATTGGATTAGTCTGTGGTGTGAGCTCTTTGCTATGATTCTTCACTTTAAAATAAATCACCTTGTTGGAAATGAGGTTGTATGTCCACCAGATAAAGATAAAAAGCATTGGAAAGACATTCTCTGAGCATATGAATGTTGGTTCAGGTAGAAGATCTACAGACAAGTAACACAAATCAACACTGAATAACATTTATCCATATATGGACCCTCCTCCATGATAAAAGTGAGTTTAAAGCTACTGGTCAGTGAGCTGGTTTCCTGAGGAATGATACCATATTAGGGATTCAGATTTGGATTTTTTTACTGGCACATTGAGTATCAGCAACAGGGGTAATCAGATTAGCCTTAGTAATGCTATTTTGTTGAGGCCACATATTAATTCCATTTAGGTCACTATGAGCACTTTACACACAGGGTCATTTATTTATCCCTATTGAGACCAGGAAGCCCATTCTGTTACAGCGTTCCTCACTGACATCCCTAATCTACAGAGAAAAAAAGAAAAAAAAAAGAAAAAAGAAAAAACTGTAGGGCTCTTCAAGGAAGCAGGATACCTCTTTACCAATCTACTTGTTAAATCTTGCTGAAGTACATGTCCTCTGGGTATCTTAGAAGTGTATAAATAAAGGCTGGTTCATCAGATTACATGTAAAGATAAATTCATTGCACATTTCCGTCACTCTGAACTTTTAAACTCCTCTAAAGTAGGGCTTCTCAACTTTTAATGTGCACATGAATCACCTAGAGATCTTGTTAGAATTATAACTTCTGATTTAGTAGATATAGGGTAGGAGGTTAGAGCCTTCTAGTTGACGCTGCTTGCCTGTGTGCCTCACTTTATGAAAGTAGGCTTTATCACAATGTTTCTGAAGTGTGGTCCCCTGACGTAAGTATCATCACCACATGAGAACTTGTTCAAAATCTGTATTTGCGGCTCCATCCCAAACTATTGCATTAGGAACTCAGAGATCCCGATTCAGCAATCTGCGTTTAAATAGCCATCCATGAGGCTGGGCACAGTGACTCAACGCCTATAATCCCAGCACTTTGGTGGATCACTTGAAGTCAGGAGTTCAAAACCAGCCTGGCAAACATGGGGAAATCCCGTCTCTACTAAAAATACAAAAAAAAAAAAAAAAAAAAAAAAAATTACCCAGGCATGGTGATGGGCGACTGTAATCTCAGCTACTTGGGAGGCTAAGGGGGGAAAATCTCTGGAGCCTTGGAGGCGGAGTTTGCAGATCACACCATTGTGCTCCAGCCTGGGCGAAAGAGCGAGACTCGTCATAAAATAAAACAAAATAAAATAAAATAGTCATCCATATGATTCTGATGCTTGTTGAAATTTGAGAACCTTGTTTTATAATGTGCTGTAAAAGTTCAGACATTCTGATTCATTACCTGTAAGCTATTATTGAGACTTGGTTTCAGTTAGCCAATCTAGCAGACTATTAATGCCACTTTTCATTGTGATAGCCAAAACATCACACCCTGAATTCAGGGTGAATGCATTCATGCAAAAGAATTCAGCTTCAGCGAGTTTTGTATTTTATTGTCCATTGTCTAACATCTTTAGAATTCACTCCCGTGCATGATTTCTAGCTCCTTGCCAATAGTGACAATGACCTATACTTATTTTGTAGTACAGGCTATCTGTTTTGAAAAAGATCTTATATTCCTGTCTTGGCTAAAAGCTAACATTTCTTATGGCTCTAGAATCAATGAGAGATGGTAGAAGTAGGTCATGAAAATAATTAATATTAACTCTTGAAGAAACTGTCCAAATACAGTTAGTGTAAGGCTAATAAGCAGAGGAGCACTAGAGAAAGTGAGAAGGTCTATGTTCACTAGCCAGAAAGTTCATGGAACTGAGACATTCAATGTTTTCACCCTTATCATTTTCTTATCTCATGTCTCAATGAGACATGAGATTTTCTAGTGCCAATTTTCAGGGCCTTTTTTTTTAGGTTAAGAGGACCAAAAAGCTTGAGAGTTCCAAGTATGTTGCATCTCTGCAACACTTATAATTATAAAGAGATGGACTCCTTCAAAGCTGCCATGATGACCCTCTGTTTCTTCATGTGTTCTTATTGCATTTACCTGTTAGTGTTACATTTTTCCTATATACATTCTCAAGTATACAGAAAATATATACTTGGTTGTCATGAGAAACCAAATGTAATAATAATTACTAATTTTGCTACAATGAATAATTGCTTCAGCCACTTGATCATCCAGTACTCTACACCTGCACTCATCCCATGCCACCACAGGTGTCATTTAAGTAATTGTGATGCCACACCTGGCAAAAATTAGCCATACACTATGTGAATCTCCCACCTCCATGAAAGGAGTTTATGCATGGATCCTTAATATGCACAGTCCAATCCAAGAATCTCATTTTAAGTTTTTTTTTTTCTTGGGGACATCTCAAGCACCAATTACTATATTAGTTGGTGTGCCAGCAAGAAAATGTCACCCTCAAATTAGAATAAACCAATGTGTTTTTAGTAAAGGAAAGCTTAAGAGAGGTGGGAGTAGGGTATAGGGAAACTATAAAAGGTAATGTCATACACTGACAAAACAAGGAATACAGAAGAAAAATTTAATCAGAAAAAAAAAAAACATAATCTAATTGGAAAATGTCATATAACATGAGCCATATTTAGGAAAGAAGGCAGCCAGCTTGGAGAGAACCTACGCAACACATACCTGGCTATTATTCGCCTCTTCCCCTTCATCTTCTCCTTTCTTTGCCCATTTGTGGAAGCCAACTGAATGTCAGATGGCTCAGGAGCCTTCTGATGTAATCCATGGTTCTCTGAGCAGGTGAAGAGTGGATGTAAAGGGCAAACAGACATATCTGCACATTACCTCCTCAAGGTAGTATCTTCTGAATGGTCTTGTCAAGAGAATCTCAAACAATTAACGATAGGATATAGATTCAGAAGAAATTGAGAGGAAATTTATGAATTAAAGCTTGAGTGATTGGCTTAGGAAAGCAAGTGTCATGTAGTGTGAAGCATGATAACATTGTGGCATTGGACATTATTTAGTTGTAGTTTCCTTTATGTGTCTGCATAAAATCAACTTTTAGTTATATAATTTGCTCTGTATAGATACTTTGTTTCAATCTCTCTCTTTCCCCTATAAGAAGTGCATACACATTTTAAAGTCTAGTTTAATAAAAGAAATTAATTTGGCTGGGCGTGATGGCTTACGCCTGTAATCACAACACTTTGGGAGGCTGAGGCAGGAGGATCACTTGAGGACAGGAGTTCAAGACCAGCCTGGTCAACATAGTGAAACCCCCATCTCTACTTAAAATAC
>NW_012114899.1:4861437-4927524 GCF_000951035.1 Colobus angolensis palliatus
GAGGCGGAGGGATCAGTTAAGGTCAGGAGTTTGAGACCTGGCCAACACAGTGAAACCCTGTCTCTACTAAAAATACAAAAATTAGCTGGGCCTGGTGGTGCATGCCTGTAGTCCCAGCTACTTGGAAGACTGAGGCACAAGAATCGCTTGAACCCTGGAGGTGGAGGTTGTAGTGAGCCAAGATTATGCCACTGCACTCTAGTCTGGGCAACAGAGTGAGACAGTCTCAAGAAAAAAAAAAAAAATTGCATTGCTGCAAAATGAGAAAGCTGCTCCTCTAGCCAGAGTATAGTTGAGGGAAGTACATCATAACTTTTAATCACTGATATGTGATTAAAATTCTAAAGTTTTGGTAACATTTTAATTAATGGTTTAAGATGTTTGGCTAATTTTCATCTGAATTAAGATTCAAGCACTTTACAAGTCTGTTTTAATCTCTGTGCTTAAAATCTACATATTAATAAAATCAGCCTTACTACATACAAGCTGTCAACAAACTCTGTTCTAAATACAGTAAAGCTATGAAGTCAAGTACCTTTTATCTAATGGTAGTCAGCGTATACAGTTGTTCAATGGGGTAACACCATCATATCTCCAATTGTTACAGAGATTGAAATGATCATCATCTGAACTATTGTATTTGGGGGCAAAATTTTCTTCTTTCTCCAGAAGGTTTTTGGTAAAACACAGATCTATCAGCAGGAGATCCTATTATATTTTAGCACTTACCAAATCATTTGCAGAAAGGTAGACTCAGAATAGCATAGTTTCCATGAAAAATAGTGAACAGTAAAAAATGAACTAAATGGAATAGAGGACATGAGTATTGGATTGGGATGCAAATGTTAAGAGGAAGAGATATAGGGAAATATATCAACTCAGTATTCAAGTTTTATTTACATCACAAAAAGTTTCCATTCACAGCCTTTTCAAATAAAACTGAAAGGTTTCCATGATATTTTAAAAATATAATCTGTATTTTATCTTCACAAGAACTTGGAACAATATTCTATCCACCACTGCTGATCCAAACAAGTGCCCCATTTTCACTTATCTTGCCTCATATTTTCAGTACAAAGAGCTCATTCGCTTTTTAGGGAAAAAGACACAAATAACACATTGGCACAATTCTTAAGGTTCTCATTATATACAATTCTATAACTAATAGTGCACATGACATTTCCACTTCTAGGTTGACTAATTTTGATGGGCATGAGTGTTCTAAAGTATGTTTTTGTAAACTTCATATCACATAGTACTGCATTGCTGAAACATGGCTTAATGCATGTTTTAGGATGGGTGAAGGAAGGAGAAAACAGAAAGAAGATGAAGAAAGCAAGAAAAGAAGAAAGAAAAAAGAAGGTGAAGGAAAGAGAGGAAGAAAGAAAATGAAAATATGACCATGTCATAAAGAAAATTGAAAATACATAATTATTTTTTCTTAATTTTAGTTGTGTAGAAACTGTTAAGGCTGATGATGAGATAGATAATTTTTGCCATAAATTACATGAATTATATTCATTTTTACATTCTCATAATATAGTATTAGAATATATTGTGCTATATGTAGACTTCTTAGAAGATACACATAAGTAAAAGAACAAAATAAAAACTGCTTTCAACTTAGTGACTATCATTCCTATCTACCTCTGTGTGCATGTATTACGCACACACACATGCACCCACAGTAAGAACCCACTAAATATTGTTAAGTTCTTGGAAAATACAACCTTAAGTGATATGACATACAATAGGTCCTTGAATAATGTAGTCATTTAGTTATAATGTGCAAAAAATGGATTTTGCTATGCATCATATTGATTAAAGTCACAGCTTCCAAGAACCCATTGATGACATTGAGTAGTTTATACACACAAAAACGTGCACACACACACAAACACACACACACACAAAGGTAGTTATACACAATATAGTGACTGCCTTATAATGTTTTTCTATCTTGTAATAATATGTGAGTACCACATTTTTCAATGCATTTAATCATGCTGTATCTGAGAATGTGACTTATTAAGTCCCATAAATATATCTAACACATTTTAGAGGATAGATGTTCAATGTATTATTGTAGATAGATAATACGAAACTGTGTGTGGGAGTGGAGTGAGGAATAATTTAAGAAAAGGCTCTTGTTGAAACGATTTACCTATGGGAGATCATAATATGCCACCCCAAAATAGGAGGTTTGGTATAAGTATTGTTGACATGAAAGCAATTAAGAAGAAGCAGATGAAGAAAAGGTCTCTGCCTCTATTTACCTAAAAGGAGGATATACATTTACAAAGACAAAAAATACCCCACCTCCCCTCTAAACCAGGGAGAACAAATGTTAACCACTGAAGAAAACTTTAGACTGTTACGGGCCTGGAGATGGCACCACAGGAACCTACATTAGCAAGCTTTACTTAGCCTTTATCTGCCTTTTCTTTGCCTTGCCTCAAGTTGCTGTCTCTAGAAATTCAAAATCCTTTTCCTTTGTCATGTCACTTCCCTAAAACTTCACTATTCTTTGTTAACAACGCGTTATATAAGCTGAAATTCAAACTCATCTCCTTGACAGTTACTCATTCCCTTGCTGTCTTCCATATATATATGAAATACACGTCAATAAACTTCTCTGGCTTTTCTCTTGTTAATCTCTCTTTTGGTCCATGGGTCCATTCCAACTAATGCTTTATAAGAGTTGAGGAAAAACAAATTCCTCTTCTAAATAGCTATTTAGTATTTTCTGGCTGACAGAGCAAGTTTATTGACACAGAACTCACATTTCATTCTCTTCAACACTCTTCTTTTGATCCACTTTAATGATAATCCTTAAAAATCAGTTTCTTTGTAAGAAGTTGACATTATATATGGAGGAAAAGGGCCACTTTTTAATTCTGAAAGTTAATGCAATAATATAAAGTAGAAAAATAGCATATCGTGAAATATATTTCATTTCAAACACAGACATATCCTTCTAAAATGCATCATCAGGAAATACTTAGACAGGAATTATAACAGTTCAAACTATGATTTCAAAACAGAGAATTGGACAATTCAAGTATGGATATGATAAGCCTCTATTCGGATTTTTTTTTTCAAATATTCTGATAGTGGAAAATGTTCAAACAAAATTTGAAGAAGGAGGACTGTGTACTATCTTATTTTCCCTCCTTATTTCTCTTATATAAAGTAATTTTATTCTGCAATATTGTGTCAATCTACGAATTTCTCAACCATGTTTCTTAATTGCAATAAAGCCAAACCGAGCAAGATGGCCTTAATATTTCCCTCATCTTGACAAACTTTAAACAGTTTGCTTCCTGACTGCATGTCCTAACTTTTGTTTTCTTAGAGTGTTTACTTTTGAAAATTTTCCATTGTAAATTCTTCCTATGACTCTTTGAGATATAAATATTTTTCCAGACACTTGTTAATTTTATAACCCAGGGATGTCTCAGAAACCTTGGAGATATCCTTTTGAAATACTGTTATCCAGAAAGATATTTTCCTGTTCTCCCAGTTTGTATGTATAATAGGAGTCTAAACTTCATAAGCAACAATTAAATACAGGTGGTCCAAACTCAGGGCACAGCCTCCCATTTACTTCTTCTAGTGCTTTTCCATTAAAATTTTCTTGCATTTTGTTTCAAAAGAACTAAGTTCAATTTCTATCCATTATTGCAATAGCTTTGAATAAAGTCTTGCCTCTTCAACTCTATCTGGTATAATTTTCTTCAAGAGAACCTTAATTAGTCAAGTTCTATTTTAGCAGTGGGATTCATATTAGAATTTAATCTTATATTATAAAAATAGATAAATAATCACAAACATAAAATATGAATATATGTTTCCAACAACATTGTGTGCATCAAACCAGGCACTAAATATCAAAGGTATAAATTATCATCATAACAACTTTTGTGGTAATAGAGTTTTTTTCTAGATGCACTAGATATGCCAATATTCTTAAAATAAAAATTTCTTATAGATTAGTCAAATGATACTTCTGCCAGACAAAAGTTTTATTCATTATTACAAGGATTCTAGACCTTCTAATAAGATATTCTGTTTCAAAGTCAATGTACAAATTCCCCTAAGTTCTTAAAAAATAGAGGCAGGTTTCATGGTGACCTGTTCAAAGATCTATTGCTGAGATAGATTTCAGTAAATCAATTTTGTTCACTATCCCAGTTGGTCCCAAATATGAGTTTTTGTTATTACTTCAATTACCTTATTCATTACTTACTCAAAGTAATGTTTAATTCTTATCCCATGCAGAAACTAGATGGTAAAGTTTTTAAAGTAACTATATTAGTAACTTATTTCCATGTAACTTGCTTTATTTTTGCCTGTCTTTAGAAAATTTAATACATAAAAAGTAATACAAATTAATTTTAATGTATTCCTAAAATTTCAAAATCTTGCTTTTTTAAAAAAATAGCCTTAATAAAAAAAAAACTATGAAAGAAAATAAGCCTTTCAGTGATCTATATTATCCTAATGATGTTGTTATGTTATATAAATCAAAATTTGTGAAAAAAATAGGTCCACACTTCTGAATCTCAAATAAATTTTGTACATCAAAAATTACCACCAAAGGTACTCAGAAACAATGACTAAAATTTTCATCTCTAGCAATTTTATGTACAACAAAATTGCCCCAACAATGCTTGCTAATAAATTAGAGTTTAGTTACAAAATGAACAGTGATAAAATCTATCAGAGCAGCAAAATTTTAGAAAAGGTCAAGACCACTTAGATGATCTTACCTTCAATTTTAGACCAATGAAACTTTGTAAGTGAAATTGAACCCCTGAAAAATGCCCCAAAACATAGTATCTTATTCTTGTGCAACCTGAAAAAACAGACAACAAAAAAAACTGATAGTAGAACCTAGGTTATTTTATTTGCTGCTGGATTATTTGCTTATTGTTGTTTTAAATCAGAAAAAAAAAAAAAATTGAATCTTCTGGCAGCCTAGAAATAATCAATAGCCTTGTAGACAACCAAGTATCCGGGTCGCATTATGAACTAAGCATAGGATAGAATTAAAACAGATACTGCTAAAATGAATGGACAATTTTTAGTGTTATGTATACAAACCTTAAAGTTCAAATAATGTAAATGGCCTACTTCAAACATATTTTCTAAACTACAGAATTTTATACCAAACAATGTGTTCTGCTACAGTAAACTGTCTCTGGCTTTATTAAAAGTGATTTATTTTATACTGCAAATTATATTGTCATGCCCATTTGGCATATATGTGTTCCTTTCTGATTTTCTCAACAACTCTCTCTTAGAACGAAAGCATTTTCATTTTGGAAACCATTTTGAATACATGATCACATATATGTGATCATTTAAAAAGAAACTATTTCAGCCAAAACGATGCTACCTACACTCAGTGAAGAGAACTGCAGACAACTTGTGTAGGGCGTGGAAAAGAAGTGACTGAAGTTCAGTGTGTAACACTCCTATGATTAAATATAATATAAATAATATAATGATTACAGATGGGAGGCACAGGTAGCTTGGAAACTGAGGATTTGGGCGGAAAGCAATATTACAGTGTGATGATTGCAAGTTATTAACAAAGAGTCATCGGACTTCTTGCATTTCTCCGTAAGCTTGATGACAAGAACATCAGGGAGTCTCTGAAAATTCAGAACTAAATTTACAGAAGTTAGAGAATTTAGAGAAGTTAGTTGGTGGGTGTCTGACTTTCACTTGACAATTTTAAAGAGTGAAAGTTTAAATGAAAAATTTTGCAGGAGATTAAAGTCTGCAGTTAGGAAGTAACTGTATTCCAACTAGAGATGAGTCTCAAGTGAGCACTTCCCACCGGCAAATGTGAGCCATGCAAGAAAGTAGACAAGAAGAAGATGATCTCAAGTCCAGCCTAAGAGAATCACCATGAGGAACGAGGAGACCTCAGCAGTAAGACACTGGGCTGTGCAGCCACATCTGTGGGAACAGTAAAAGTAAGTGACCAGATGACAAGTTCTCCAGGCATCCCAGGATACGGTTACTTTAAAACCAAAGAATCTGCCTATGTGGTTCACAATCTCAGGAGCTGTCAAAATCAGACAGAGAGAGCATAGCAATGCACCCTTTCTTTTCTCTTTACCTCGAATGCTTTTTCCAGGTTAAAACCTGGAGGAGATGAAAATCAGTATTCAGTAAGTTGAAGAAACAGAGAAGAATAAGGCAGAGATAAAGTTGTCAACACCCAGATTCTAAGGAAGTTGGGAAAAATGATATCTACAATAGGATATCCATGCGGAAAAAAAACTGAAGTAGATTTCTAGCCAAATTTACAAGTTCTCTGTGTTTAATTTATTTCAGAGTAGGAGATAAAGTATTTGTTGGATTAGTGCATTAGTAAAAATATCTAGAGAAAGGAATACATGTGTAATGTCCAATAAAAGCCAGTGATTCTCCAACTGAACATAACATGGACTAAGTTGATAAGGAATGTGGGGCTTCTTCAACAAGTAGTTTAAAATCAAAATATGAAGGTGGATGAAATATTTATTTTCCACCAAAAAATAAACGGATAAAGCCTCTTCTACTATTTTTGTTATTTTTCACTGTAATAGCCCTAATGATTTCATTACTAACTTGTCATCAATTGAAAGTTATAAAATGCATGTTTCCATCATGTCATATATATTTTAAAAGATAGTTATAAAAGTCATCTTTCATTATTAAATGAAATTTTGAGTGAATACATGTTTGTATTGGGTTATGAATATGCATAAGAAATTAATATTCTGAATAATATGTACTCTTTCAGTGACCTGGAAAAGACAATAGGAGCCTGATACAATTTGTTATTCTTGCACAGTGACAGTTGATCAAAAATTATTAATTCATTATCAAAGTATCATTTCCATGACAAAGACTAGAGGAAAACAGGCAGACTGTGTCCAGATTTCTTCCAGATATCTACCAGCAAAATATCACCAAAATTAAACAATGAAAGATAGAGGAAAAGAGAAAAAGGTCAGAGGGAGGGGAGAGAGAGAGAGAGAGAACGATTATGTTTTACATAAAAAACAATAAATTGAAACTATAAAACTATATAAAACTATAAAAACTATAAATTGTTATAGGTATTGTTCATCCAGTTTGTAGTAAAGGGAACATGGCTATATATAGGAAACTGTCATTGTTGAGACTTTGGAGCTTAAAAGTACTTGGTAATTTTAAATGCAGGACATGTATTTTCAAAACAATTCATAATTAAGAAATTAAAAAGATTTTAGTAACATTTGTGAAAAACAGAAAGAAAATATTTAAAATCCTTTGCTCTTCAGAGATAGTGCCTGGATTTTATAGATTCCCTTCACCTCTACACTATGCTAAAACTGACTTTGTCTAAAATCAACTTTAGCTATAGATGGTTACTTCCTATAAAGACTTTTCTTTGTTATTGTCATAGCATTACAGAATAATGATGACTTCAATATCACCTACACGGAAAAACTGCATAAGACTTTTGGAAAAAAAAAATCAGAGATTTAGGGCAAGCAAAGTTAGGGTGGTGCTGTAGATTTTAAAAAAATGACTTTATAGGTTAAGTATATTTTCAATGTTTCAATTATAATTGTAAAACTATAAATGCTGGTAGAGGTAACCTCATTAGAAATAACTCCTTATTCTGAGAGCAAAGAGAAACACTGAAATGCTGAAATGGATACTCATTCTTAATAGCATCAAGAAACACCAAATACCTGGCAAATATGCAAAGATTATGTTCAATAACTCTGAACAAGGAAACAAGCAAAAAAGTAAGTGAAACATGAATGAAAGAAATTACAGAAATCTAAACAAAGGTATAATATACAATATTAATGGATTGCAAAACTCAGTAGCTTAAGGATGCTAAAATTTCCTCATGTAATATCAATAAAAATTTCAGCAGTTTTGAAGAAATTGAAGAATTAACTCTAAAACATATATAATTCAAATTACAAAGTGCACACAAGTAATTTATGACCTTATTGGTTATTTCTATCAGCATATAAAGAAGAAAACATCTTAAACTATTACAAAAAATAATAGGAAACATCTACTATTTTGTCTTTTGTTGCTAGCATAACCCTGATAATAAACCTGACAAAAATACATCAAAGAATAAAAACTACACGTGAATATCCTCATTAACATAGATCCAAAAATACTTAATGAATTTATTTAAAAAAATTAATCAAATCCAGCAATCTATACAATAAATAATGCATTATGACGAAGTTGGTTTTACTAAGAATGCATGGTTGGCTTAATGCATAAGATAAATAAAATCTTATTAAAAGAATGAGTGGAAAAAAAACATAACTCAAACAACATAGAAAATCCATGTATTAAAAGTAAACACGTATTCAAGACAATAAAAGTTGAGCAAATTAGGAATAGAAAATAACTTCCTCAATCTGATAAGCGAAATTTTTATATTAAAGAAAACAGAACTAAGCTAAACCTAAAGCTGATGGAAAGAAGAAGGCAACATTATACAATCTTATAATTTCTATTCACCATGATAGTTGGAATTCCTAGCCACTGAAACAAAGCAAGGATGAAAGACATATATTAACAACAGAGAAGAAAAATGCTCCTATTTAGAAACAGTATGATCGCTTATGTATAAAATATTAAATACACACATGCCTCTTTTTATTGCTTTCTTTATTACGTTATTGAATTCCACAAATGTGGCATTTTTAAAAAAGTTTGAAGGTTTGTGGCAACCCTGTGTTCAGCAAATTTATTAGCCCTTTTTTCCATGTGCTCACATCATGTCTGTGTGTCACAGTTTGGTAATTCGTGCAATATTTCAAACTTTTTCATTATTATATCTGTTATGATTATCTGTCATCAGTGGTTTTTACTATTAATTACTATTATAATTATTTTGGGGTGCCGCAAACCATTCCCACATCACATTGAACTTAATTCATGAAATGTTTTGTGTGCTCTAATTGCTCCACGTACTGGCCATTTTCCCATCTTTCTCTATCTCTTCAGACCTCTCTATTCCTCGAGACACAACAATATTAAAATTAGACCAATTAATAACCCTACAATGACTTCTAAGGGTTCAAGTGAAAGAAAGAGTTGCACATCTCTCACCTTAAATCAAAAGCTAAAAATTATTGAGCTTAATGAGGAAGGCATGTTGAAACCAAGATAGGCTGAACACTAGCCATCTTGCACCCAACAGTTAGCCAAGCTGTGAATTCAAAGAAAAGCTTCTTAAGGGAAACTAAAAGTGCTATTCTAGTGAATACACAAATGATAAGAGAGCCAAAAAATCTTATTGGTGGTAAGTAGAAAGTTTGAGCGATCTGAATAGAAGCTCAAATGAGACACAATATTTTCTTAAGCCAAAACCAAATCCAGAGCAAGCACCTAGCTCTCTTCAAAGCTATGAAGGCTGAGAGAGGTGAGGAAGCCACAGAAGGAAAATTGGAATCCAGCAGATGTTGGTCCATAAGGTTTAAGGAAATAAGCCATTTCCATAACACAAAAGTACAAGGTGAAGGAAGCAACTACCCGATTACATCAATAGATGCAGGAAAGGCTTTTGATAAAAATTCAACACACTTCAAGTCAAAAACTCTCAAAACACTAGGTACTGAAGGAACATACCTTGAACTGATAAGAGCCATATATGAAAAACTCACAGCCAACATTACACTGAACTGGCAAAAGCTGGAGTATTTCCCTTGAAAACTGGCACAGGACAAAGATACCCCTTGTCACCACTCCTATTCAACATACTATTGGAAGTTCTGGCCAGAGCACTTAGGCAAGAGAAAGAAAAAGGGGCATCCAAATAGGAACAGAAGAAGTCAAACTATCCCTGCTAGCACAAGACATGAACCTATATTTAGAAACCCTCAAAATTAGACCCAAAAGATCCTTAAACTGATAAACAACTTCAGCAAGTCTCAGGATACAAAATCAATGTACAAAAATCACTAGCACTCCTGGACACCAATAACAGTCAAGGATCCAAATCAGGAATGCAATCCCATTCATAATTGCCACACACATACACACACAAAGAAAAAAATCCTAGATATATAGCTAAACAAGAAGGTGAAAGATCTCTACCAAAATAATTACAAAACACTGCTTAAAGAAATCAGAGATGACACAAATGGAAAACATTCCATGCTAGTGAATAGAAAGTGTTATTATTCTTAAAATGCCTATAATATCCAAAGTAATGTATAGATTCACTGTTATTCCTATTAAACTACCAATGACATTCTTCACAGAACTAGAAAAGACTATTTTAATATTTATATGGAACCAAAAAAAGAGCCTGAATAGCTAAAGTATTCCTAGGCAAAAAAAATACAAAGCTGGAAGTATCTGGCTAACCAACTTCAAACTATACTACAGGGCTACAGTAACCAAAACAGCATGGTACTGGTACAAAAACAGGCACATAGACCAATGCAATAGAACAGAGAACCCAGAAATAAGGTTGCATGCCTACAACTATCTGATCTTTGACAAAGCTCACAAAAACAATTAATGGGGAAAGGACTCCCTATTCAGTAAATGTGTTGGGAGAAATGACCAGCCATAAGCAGAAGATTAAAACTGGACCCCTCCTTATACCATATACAAAAATGAACTCAAGATTCATTAAAGACTTAAATGTAAAACCAAAAACTATAAAAACCCATTTCCCTGGACATAGGAACAGGCAAAGATTGCATGACCAAGATGCCAAAAGCAATTGCAACAAAAGTAAAAGTTGACAAATGGGATCTAATTAAGCTAAAGAGATTCTGTACAACAAAGGAAACCATCAACAGAGTGAACAGACAAACCTACATAATGGGAGAAAATTTTTACAAACTATGCATCTGACAAAGGTCTAACATCCAGCATCTAAAAGGAATTTAAAAAAATTTATAAGGAAAAAACCCATTAACAAGCGGGCAAAGGACATGAAGAGACACTTTTCAAAACAAAACATACATATGGGCAAGAAATGTATGAACAAAACTCAACATCCTTGATCATTAGAGAAATCCAAGTCAAAACCACAATAAGATACCATCTCACACCAGTCAAAATGGCTATTATTACAATTTAAAAAGTCAAAAAATAGCAGATGCAAGTGAGGTTGCAGAAAAAAAGCAATGCTTATACACTGCTGGTGGGAGTGGAAATTAGTCCAACCATTGTGGAAGAGAGTGTGGCGATTTCTCACGGACCCTGCAATCTGACCCTGCAATCCCATTACTGAGTTTATACCCAAAGGAATAACAATTGTTCTATCATAAAGACACATGCATGTGAATGTTCACTGTGGCACTATTCACAATAGCAAAGACATAGAATCAACTTAAATGCCCACCAATGGTTGAATGGATAAAGAAAATGTGGTACCTAAACCACATTTGGAATGCAGTATATTCCATGTGTACCATGTGGAATATTATGATGCCATATAAAGGACGAGATCATGTCTTTTGCAGGAACATGGATGGAGCTGGAGGTAATTATCCTTGGCAAACTAATGCAGGAACAGAAAACAAAATACTGTATGCTCTCACTTGTAAGTGGGATATAAACGATGATAACATGTGGACACATAGAGGGGAACAACACACACTGAGGCCTATTGAAGGCGGAGGGTAGGAGGAGGGAGAGGATAGGGAAAAATAACTAGTGCATACTAGGTTTAATGTCTGAGTGATGAAATGATCTGTACAACCAACTCCCATGACATAAATTTACCTACATAACAAACATGGACATGTACTCCTGAACATAAAATAAAAGTTAAATTATAAAAAAGTTAAAAATTACATGCAATATTTGTAGTGGTACAAATATACTTATGTAACTGTAAAAAAAGAGAGACTTTTTTTTAATCTGTAAGGTTTTAATTCTTTTTAAAAAGATAATGTATTAGCATATTGTTTTACAATTTTTTAAAAATGTACAGGAAAGTTCTTATTTCTACCATATTGTTCTGCTTCTTTGTATTTTTTCTGGTCCAACCCAAATCAGTCTTTTCAAAGTTTATCTACATTGGTTAGAGATGGAGCCTTATAGAACATTGAATTGAAGGTAGACATCCAAGTAGTCATTGTATGGAACGATCTGTGCACTAAATATGAACATGTGTAATGTGTGTGGGCTTACAGTATTAACAATATGTATTATGTCTTTTTGTTCTTTATGTGTATTGTTTGTGTACCTGTGAATTTCAGTATTTGTGAGCTATGTATTGATGTATACCACAGTTAAATAAATGAATTAGTTGCAGAAAAAGGAAGATCAAAGCTGGAAGACTTTATCTGATTTTAAGATGTATTAAAAAGCCATATAAATAAATAAATAAATGAATAAATGAATAAATAAATAAATAAATAAATAAATAAATAAATAAATAAATGCAGTGGAATATGTAGGAATTGGTCAACTTTATCCGTAAAGGGTCAGATATTAAGTATTTCAGGCGTTGTGGACCACATATGAGGTGTCTGTCACTTTTTGCCCCTCTTCCTCCTCCTTTCTCCTCTTCTGCCTCTTTTTCTACCTCTTATTTTGACAATACTTTAGAGATTCAAAAATTGCTATTAGATTGTGAGCCACATAAATACAGCCCAGGAGTCATAATTTGGCAATTTTTGGAACAAAGGCAAAAAACAGACCTACAGTAGCCTTTCCACTAACACTTAACGGGAATTTGATGGATCAGGAAAAATCTTTTTAACAAATGATGCTAGAACAACTGGGTATCCATATGAAAAACAAAAGTTAACCTTAACCCCTATCTCCTAACAAACACAAAATTAATTAAAGAAGGAGCAAAGGTAAGTGTAAAAGACTACAAAGTATTTAGAAGAAAACAGGGGATTATCTCATAGCCTGCTGTGAGACAACACAGTAAGCAACAACCATAAAAGACAACTTTAATATATTAGAGTTTCCTAAAAATTTAAACTTTTTTTCTTCAAAAGATACCTCTAAATAAATAATAAACTGAAAGAAAAATATTTGCAGAACATATGTCTAACAAACACTTGTATGCCGAATACACAAAACTGTATGACAACTCAATAATATAAGGACAAATTTTAAAATGGACAAAATACTTGAAAGAAACTTCCTGAAGGAATGTGCATGAATAAGTAATAATTACATGTAGTGCTCAATATCCATTGATAAAATTTCTTAAATAGGCAAAATGAATCTATAGTGCTAGAAAATAAATCAGGGGTTGTTTGGGGAAAAGAATGGAGAAAATTGATTGGAAAAAAGTATGTGTGAACTCTTTAGAGTAATTTAAATGTTCTATACCTTGTACAGAGTTGTAGCTACATGTATGTATATACTTTCCAAAACTGTATAGTTAATGTTGGTATATTTCATTGATTTCAATGTAGGTAAATCTAACCTCAAATATCCATAAAATTAATAATCATATGGAAGATCACTTCCAAATTGGTGGAGGAATAGTTGAAAAAATAGTCTAATATTATCATTTTTTAACCTGGATAATGGCTCCATGATAGTTTGTTATGGCATTCAATTTATTCTGTATATGGCTGAAATTTTAAAACTCTTAAGCTAAAAAGCATTTGTCACATGCTTTTGCTGAAATATTGGTTCCGTGTAACTTCTCACTTAATTAAAGCAGACATCTAAAGGTGATTTATTTTCCACCCAGAAAACTAAGAGGACAAGGTTTCACTTGTGTCCACAAGGGAATCAAGTGATCCAGGAGAATGTACTTCACTATTTTTTGCTTTTCCTGACCCTTAAACAGCTTATAATTCCTCTTGCTAAAACAGGAAAAGGGACGGCTGGGCGTGGTGCTCCCACCTACAATCCTAGCATTTTGGGAGGATAAGGCAGGCAAATCACTTGAGGTCAGGAGTTCCAGACCAGCCTGGCCAATATGGCGATACCTCGTATCTACTAAAAATATACAAATTAGTCAGGGTGGTGGCTCACTCTTGTAATCCCAGCCACTAGGGTGACTGAGGCATGAGAATCACTTGAACTCGGGAGGTGGAGGTTGCAGTGAGTGGAGATCATGTCCCTGAACTCCACTGGGTGACAGAATGAGACTCCGTCAAAAAAAAAAAAAAAAAGGAAAAGGAAGCAAAAAAATAGAAAAGTTACTTCCTCTAAGGTAACCCTAGTTTTCTTCACTATATTTAGGAACATAATTAGCTTCAAAAAAATAATAATTGATGCATGCTTGCTTTCTCTGTGTAGAACTACATTATGTAGAAGTGTTAATGATGTTTTCAAGGTGACAATGCTATCCCACAACATATAATTTCCTCTCTTAAAAGTGCTATCTTTGAAATGGGCTCACATAATATGTAAATATATGGCGATAAATGTATAGTCTCATTATAAACTATAAGATTATTCCATATATGTAAAATATGAACTACTATAATTGGGTGTAAAACCAAGGTTGTAAATTTAATTTTAATAATTTGCCTTTAATATTTATCAGTTCAAAGTGATTTGAATAAGAAATCTGTTTATTATCAGGACTTTTACAATATTCTTACATTACTTCTATCATTATATATGAGACAAATAATGACATGACATCATGTGACAGGTGTAGCAGATGCTGTGCATCAGCTTATACAGAACTTATTCCAACTACCTCCTTTGTACATGTTTCTGAACTGCAGAACTGAGAAGCTAAAATTATACTTAAAAGATTCAATTGCAGCTATGATTCTATGTATAATGGGGGTTACCCTGACAAGATTACTTTTACATTGTTCAGAATGTATTATGAAGGGGACAGGTGTTACACTTTTTGCAGGTACAAATCATGGCAGAAGTGCTGTGGTTCTAGTGTTGGCTGTGGTTCTGTAGTTGGTAATGTCGGCACCAGCTTTGTGGAACCAGGCATCTGGATCACGGGAAAAACAGCATTTCCCAGGTGATATGGTTTGGCTATGTCCCCACCCAAATCTCATTTCGAATTGTAGCTCCGATAATTCCCTCGTGTTGTGAGAGGGACCCAGCGGGAGAGAACTGAATCATGGGGGCAGTTTCTCCCATAGTGCTCTCATGGTAGTGAACACGTCTCATGTGCTCTGATGGCTTCATAAGGGGAAACTCCCTTCACCTGGCTCTCACTGTCTTGTCTGCCACCATGTGAGACGTGTCTTTCTCCTTTCACCATGATTGTGAGGCTTCCCCAGCCACGTGGACCTGTGAGTCCATTAAACCTCTTTCTCTCGTAAATCATTCAGTCTCAGGTATGTCTTCGTCAGCAGTGTGAAAATGGCCAAATACACTGTAGCAGATCAGTTATGTTGTGGTTTTGCACCTCATTCCTGGCAGGTCAAAACAGAATATATCTCTTCCATCCTTTCAATAATATGTGAGCTATTTATGCCACTTAATAAATCCCTTCAGCTTGAAAAAGCTAGAGTATATTTTTTTTTGTACCTAATATCCCTAACTGATATTGCAGACTTCACATGAAAAACATCCTGTTGAAGATGGGGAACGAGAAGATTGTTTCCCTAGGGACATATGATATTAAAAAAAAAAAAAAAGCTACAGGTAGCTGGTCTTTACTGTGTACATTATCAACCTCTTACCCAAAATACTATAGTGGTATTCACTGCTATAACTATTTACAGTATATTCAGCTGTTTCCTTACAGTCTTAGCAAAACCATCTTCTCATCTGTTAGGACTTGCATGTGTCCCCCAAATTTCATGTATTGGCAACTAAATGCCCAAACTCATATGTTGATGATATTTGGAGGTGGGGCCTTTGGAGGAGGTAATCAAGATTAGATAAGGTCATTAGAGTTGGTCCCCCATGTTGATACTGGTGGCTTTAGAAGAAAAGAGAGAGAGATGTGAGCTGACTTGCATGCTCTTGCCCTCTCACTATGCGATGCCCTCTCACCATGTATGATACAGCAATACAACTCTCACCAGATGTCAATGCCATATTCTTGGACTTCCCAGCCTCCAGAACCATAAGAAATATATATTTTTTTCTTTATAAATTACCCAGTCCATAGTATTCTGCTACAGCAACAGAAAATCAATTAAGACACCATCTCATACCTTGTTTTGTCTATATCTTGTGAGAACCTCACAACTGTAATTCTTCTTTATAACACATCAATTAAAATAGAGTCAAGACAAAATGTCAGTATTAAATAAATCAGGAAAACAGGGCTGGGTTGATAATAAGGCCACGATATTTGCTGCCTCTGAGAATTTGGAAAGGGATGGATTTGAAGAAGAAGTTTTCTGCTTGTATATCTAGTTCTTATTCATATGCACATAAGCTTAAGGGGAAAAATTCAGGCTCATGGTCCTTTTGATTGCTTAAAAGCATGTAGCAGCTTCCAACTTACCTTTCTTAACAAAACAAGTCAGGCTGCAGAATGATCATCGTTTTGAATTGAGTCATGACTTTTAATTTATTTCTTCTAGGCTTTGCTTGACTGTAAAGCTCTGGAAGCTGGGGTTCAAAGGCAATTGTGCTTAAAGAAAATATTTAGTTGGGAATATTCCAACAGAAACTGATGGGTTTTATAATTCTCCTAGATACTATATAAACTTTTGAATAGCTAGCATTTAGGTAAATAATCACAAAGAAACACTCTTCTTTTGGAATAAATTACATAGAGTCCTATTGTTATCTACTTGCAAATAATCTCATCCATGTTTTGATGAAACTCACAATGTACACATTTTCTGAGGAAAATGGAAACAAGAGGCCTCCTGAATATACAATAAGATGATTATATTTATTTCCAAACCTTTAAGGAAAGCTCCTGCAAGTTAGGCTAAAATGTAAATTTTAGTGAGGATTCTATTAGAAGTTCCAAGGCAACAGTTACTTTCAAAAATGATAGACTCACTGTGAGCAAAAGAGAGAAAATAATGACCCTGACCGAGCTGGCATTGTTGAATAAGGGTCCTGATTTGCTGCTCAATAGTTGACTCTGCAGGTTTCCATTATAGGAAAAGCTGGAGCAATACTGTTCTACAATATTACTGGTAGAACTTGCAAAGAATTGATATATAGAGTTTAAGTGTGTGTCCCTGTGTGTGTGCTTGTGTGTGTGCATGCGCAGCACACAGACATGCATTATGAAAAGGGAGTTATTTAAGTAAAAAGCACCTGCCATTACCATAACAGGTACCATAACAGGTATGATTTAGGCTGACTTACGATGTTTGGGCGGGTGGTGGGACATTAATAACAGAATATTTAACT
Organism: Colobus angolensis palliatus; assembly: GCF_000951035.1. Taxonomy (NCBI): domain Eukaryota; kingdom Metazoa; phylum Chordata; class Mammalia; order Primates; family Cercopithecidae; genus Colobus; species Colobus angolensis. The sequence goes on from NW_012114899.1 coordinate 4,878,715, forward strand.
ACGGGCATGTGCATACTCCAGTTATGTATAGAGCCCACTACACCTCTAAATTGTTGCACTAGAGTCTTTATTTTGGCTAAATTTAAAGGGCCAATTCCCTAAATTTGTGCAGAATCTTTGTAGTTACATAATTAAAATGAAAGAATTTAAAAAAATGACACCTGTAGTCTCACTGATTTTTTAAAATAAAATTAAAAGATCAGTATAACTGTAAACCCTTGTTCAGAAAAATGTTAATTCCTTAAGATCTAGACTCAGAATGAGGGGTTTGAATCACAATTCTATCAGTCACTAGCAATGTGATCCTGAGATTACTTAGTCTCTCTGTCCCACAGTGCCTGGCTTATAAACTGGGAATGATAATATTTATTTTAAAGGATTAAATAATAAGCTACGGATATGTCTTTTTGCAGTGTGACTGGAATATAGTAAACGTAATAAATGCTGGTTTCTGCTATCATAATGATCAGTGTATTTCTATATAGTATATTTCTAGATACCGGTACTTTTGATATAAGACTAGACAGTGAATTCCTTGATTACAAGGGCTGTGTCTCCAGTGATCAAGAAAATGCCTGTCACACAGCACTCACATAAAAACGTTAGTTGAATTGATACAACTTGTAAGAGAAACTAATATTGAGGGCATGATGGCCTTATCATCAGCATATCTTCATTACTTTGACTAGATTATTTAATTTATTCTCTTTTACTCCCTCTACTTCTACTTCAGTTAAAGGCAACTGGGGAGTATAGAACATTGAACATTTAGCTTTTCGGGGCTATGTCTATAGTTTATTCACTACTTAGGGTGACTTGTGCACATGCTAAATGATTAAAGAAGACAAAATCTAGGATGCTAAGTAGAGAAGTGTGTAGTATTAATTGAAGGCATGTGATGAGTAAAAGAGTCGGGGGGAACGGACAATAGGTGGAGGTCAGTAAACAAACTGAAGAACAAATGTAAGGGAAAACATCTGATAAAAATAAAAAATAAATATTTTAATACAATAGACATCTTCTTAAATATGTACATATATTTTAATATATATTTGAAATTATACACATATATGTTAAGTAAAATAGAAGTTACTAAAGGAACCTCCACCTTTGCATGTTTGCTTGAATATTACATCTTTAAAACAGCTTTTGCAAGAGTTGTTTCACAAAAGAAGGTGATCTTACAGGTATTACAGTTTTCTCTAAAATGCCTAAAAATACTCCACAAAGCATTTCAGTCAATTTCTAGTTGGGGAATTTGGATGATCAATACATCTCTGTCCTCTCAGTTCCTCAAAGGACATACACCGAAGTTAGTTGTGATAGTAGTTATGATGCCTATTAAGAGTGAGATCCTTCCAGGTTCTAGCCTCTATTGTCCTCAAACAAAGCACTCTGAAATTCTAGCATTAATAACTGCTACTGGCTATTTACAACAATCAACTTCACTTGGATCTACCATCCAGTTTCCAAGCTACCAGTATTATCTTGTTGCATTGTTTTTGTTGTTGTTTTTTTCTTTTTTTGCAACGGAGTCTCTCTGTGTCTCCAGGCTGGAGTGCAGTGGTGTGAGCCCGGCTCACTGCAACCTCCTCCTCCCTGGTTCAAGCGATTCTCCCGCCTCAGTCTCCAGAGTAGCTGGGATTACAGGCATGAGGCACTGCGCCCAGCTGTTACATTATGTACAAGCTAGATGATAAGGACCAGACAACACTTGTGCTATCATATTGCCTGTATGCAAGGATATACAGCCTGTTGATACACAAAGTAGAGACTAAGAAAGACAGACCTGGCCGTGGCCTACATACTTGCTTACTGAACTTTGTATTCCATGAAAGAAGGGAATATGAACATATGCTTAGCAGGAAACTTAAAGCCTGGCAAATTTCCTGGCACACAGTATTGTATTCTAGTTGTTTGTTAAATAAATGAATGGTCTGTATGCAATATAGCATCTCTGTCTCTCAATGAATAGCAATTTTTTAATAGACAAATAACGAAGAGCCTGCCAATTTAATGATAGTAATACACGGTTGGCTAGCTATTACAGCTCTTTGTGATTGTTGGTCTGTGAATTTGAAGGCATTATTTCTCAAAGTGAAGTCCAGAAACCACTTGATCAAAGATCATCTGGATTGCTGTTTAAAATTTCAGATTCCTGGGGTCTTTTCCTGCATCTCCATCTCTGACAACAGTATTCAGGAAACTATATAGTCAACAGTCTACAAAGGTGATTTTACATACACTACTATTTCAAAACCTTAGTACTAGTTCATTCTCTAGATGAACAAATGAAATAAGTATAAATATGATACAAAATAAGAGATCTATTGATCGTATTTCTATGTGAAAAGATTTTCTATTTCAGAAATTGAAGTAATCTAGAGATTTTCTATTTCAGAAATTGAAGTAATCTAGAGATTTCCTATTTCAGAAATTGAAGTAATCAGCTTTTTTAAAGAAAACCTTTTTTGGGAATCAACGTAAGTTTAATAATTCAGCCACTTGACCAATAAATATTAAAAGATATATAACGTTCTTATATTTCATCATTTAAAAAAATGAGAAATTATTCCACAGTCTATGTCCATCTGTATACATTATTTAGCTCCCACTTACAAGTGAGAACATGCGGTATTAGACTTTCCGTTTCTGAGTTATTTCACATTAGATAATGGCTTACAGTTGGAATAATAGACATTGGGGACTTAGAAGAATGGGAGGGTGGGAGGAGGGTAAAGGCTGAGAGATTGCTTAATGGGTACAATGTACACTATTTGGGTGATGATTACACTGGACATTTGGTAATCATCACCCAAATCATTACCCAAATAGTGTACATTGTACCCATTAAGCAATCTCTCAGCCTCTCACTACTACACAACATATACATGTGACAAAACAACACTTGTACCCCTTAAATGTATACAAATAAAACATCACAAAATAAAATTGAAGGTTTATCCTATTTATAATAGTGACAAGAACTAATTTGAAACTATGTACTCGTAGGAGATACAAGAAGAAACAATAACATGTCCTAGAAGGCCAAAAACTGAAGAACTGAATGAAATGAAAGACATATCATTATCTTGAATGAGAAGACTGAATATTACAAAAGTGTTCATTTAATCTACAAGCTTAACATTAATCTACAAATGTAACATAATTCCAATCAAAACATTTTTGGGGGGTTTTTGGACCTGGCATGTTTACATGACAGAATAAATGTGAATAATCTCCAAGTAATTCTATAAAAATAAAGTTATTAAGAGAGAGTTATCCTATAATGAATGATAAACATAATATTGGGCTATAGAACAGAAGTAGGTATATAAATATGGAAGAATAGAATACATTTATTTTGAAATTAAATTTTTGATAAAGTTAAAATTTTCAGTCAGTAGATAACTTAATTATTTAAAACACAATTGTTAACTTTTTACTATAGGCCAGGCTATATGAAAATATTAACTGATTTATATCTCTTTACAATCTTACAAAGATTTACAAGTTCAAATTCTAAAATCTAAAATTTTAGATACATGCCATTATCAGCATTATATAACACATGACAAACCAAAGCCCAGAGACGTTAGGTTACTTGCTGAAAGTAACAGCAATAGTAAGTAGTAGAGCCAGGTTGTCCAAATGTTCTTTAATACCATGGGATGAGATTTAGGCTGGCACTTGAAGAAAAAGAATTAAAATCACACTAGAATTCTTATTTTAAAAGAAGATTCAAAATAGAATTTTACTTCATTTAAATGAACAACATAAAACCAAAATGTATTAGAAAAAAATTGGTATTTGCATCAATTGATGTGATAAAAAGTGAAGTGTGAATCAAAGTTACATAAAAGAAAAATATTGAACCAGAAATACCATTTCACGTATTAATGTTTAAAATCTTGCATATTTCATAGAGACATGTTTACAGTCTATACCCCTAAAATATGTATGAAAAAATTCAAAATATGATAAGAAAGCATGCTGTGGTATATACGTAAGTTGTGGTAATATGTTTGATTTTTTTCTATTATCATAGGTTAATTATTAATAAGACCTTTATCTACAAAGGGGTTTCAAACTGTGCAACACATTTTTGTCGTGCTAATTACAAAGGTTAGTATTACCATGAAACAAAAGTTTCAAGATCAATTAAAAAATATGCATGTTCCAATAAAAATTGAAGAAATTTTTAAAAATAATGAATAGTTTAAAAAAATTCAGACAGAGAGGGAGGCACTAAAAAGAGAGAAGTACTAAAGTAAGTAACAAGAGGAGAAGAAAAGGTAGCAAGAAGAACATTATTATTCCATGTTGTCAAGAAGGCAGAAGATTCTCAAATTTTAGCAATGGGATTATTTGAAAGTAATTTCCTTTTTAGTCATTTAGAAAATAGTTAAGTATTTATGCAAAGTTCATTATAAATAAATATTCACAGATGTGATATATGTTGAAAAGAAGGTAGTTGATGAACATAATCAAAAAATTCAAAGATTATAAAATTTATTATTACATATTATTACATATATACCACATATTATATTGGCTACTAGGGATGATATAAAGGTAAATTTAGTGTGATGGACAAATAATGAAAAAATTAAAAATGGTAGAAAGGTGAATTTATTGGCATAAACAAAAATGACAAAATGAGAAACCAAATGGGAAATGTTGTATGATCTCAATTGGGTAAATGACAGTCTATCTACATGTGACTTCCCCATACAAATCCTCTGATCTAAATGGTATTTCCAATGACAACTGAAAATATAAAGTGAATTTAAGGACGTGAATAGGTATAATATTAAAAAAAAAAAACAGCTTTTTTTTTTTTTTTAAATAAGACAGGTTCTCACTCTTACAGTTAAAAATGTAAAAATTCATTATAAACAAAGCTAAAAGACAATAATATGCATTGGGAAATATTTGCAACATTTACTTCAAGGGTTGATGTCTTTAGAGAACTTTTACAAATTAATAAACATTTAAAAAGGTGAGGAGTGGCAATAGTTATGAGAGACAATTTACAAACACATAAAAACCAATATTAAAACTGTTTAATCTGTAAGCACATCAATAAAAATTTTATTATAGTAGTTATTTTATCTATTAAATTGGAAAAGATCAATACAATTGATAATCTCCCAAGCACATATATGGGAGAAGGGCTTTCTCATACACTTATAATAGTATTATTTTGTTAGAATGCAATTAAATAAACATTTGGTAAAAGTCTCTATCCTTTGTCAAAACAATTTAAGTTCTAGACCTCTAGAATCCACATATACATATATATATGTACATACATACACACACACATTCACATCTATATATTAACAACTCAAATCCAACTCCAGTTTTTCCTAAGTAGTATTGTGTCCAACAAATAAATTTATCTTAAATTCTTCTTGACTTTTCTCCATTACAGAGTCAGCAACTGTATGTGTAGCTCTACCTCTAATTCCTTCATTTGCATTTATTTCTGCTTTCAAACCCTTATATGAGGCAAATGGGATTAATTTATTTCATTATCTTAACTAGATTCATTGCTTTACTTTGTCAAACTCTGATTGATTTGCTCAACTCAATCTTGTGTGTTCAAAACATAATGTGCGTTTCTGTTCCACCTTATGAAAGTCTTTTCCAAAAACTTGCTAAATTCTTGACTCAAGACATTCCAGTTAGTAATGCATTTCTCTCCTCAAATACAATGGAATTTTGTTCTAATAAACACTCTTCAACAATGTGCAGTTATTTCTCCCCAGCTATCAATTCCCCTTAAAGCAGAATTTTACTAAAAATAGCTTTATCCTTCTGGGGATAATCAGTAAAATGGCAATTGGAGGGTGAATTAAAAATATACTAAAAGCAGATGGCAGAACATGAATGTAGATTTTTACTACAAAGCTTAGGAAGAGCAAAAGGAACCTGAATAGAGAAAATGCAGAAAAGCCCTCCTTGGGCTATTAGGACAGAGAGAGCCGAAGTGTGTTTAGGAGCTTCAAAGAGTCTGACTCTTTGCAACTGTTTATCTTAGGACTTTAAGGAAGTAAAAGGTGCGAGTGAACCACTCTGGATTATAAAATAGAATCTGACACAGAGAATTCAACCCAGTTAATATGCATGTTGCTTACATGGAAATGTTGAGAAATTTTTAGCAAATAGATAAAAAATGGTAGATGGTAGGTATATAGAAAATAATTGCAGGAAAAATGTGAAATGAAGATTTATGATATTCCTTTTATATTTTATTTTGTTAATATGTTGCCCATAATGCTTTATTTCAAAGAATGCAAAACCGATAAAATAGTTCCTTCCTAACTTCCCCTGCAGCCTTGTCTTGTGGAGCTTGTATTTTACTTCATGAGAAATGCCAAGGAGATGTCATCTAAGCTGAAACCTCCAGCAGAATTAGCCAGAATATTTGGGAAAATGTTTCCAGAAAAAGAAAGAGCTGGTATAAATGTTCTTAGGCAAGAAAGAGTTCATGATGATCGAGGAACAACAAAAAAGATTATTTCACTCAAGAAATGTGAATTGGGAGTACAGATATAAATGATGAGGTCTGAATATGATTCATGGGGCAGGTCACACTAGGGTGTTTGAGTATGGTCTAAATGAATGGGTGGCATGAACTGTTTTGAGGAGAGGAGTGACATTATTTGACAAGTTCTTAAGAAATCCCTTTGATTACTCTGTGGAGAGTAGCAGAAATCAAAGCAAAGGGAGATGGTGGGAAATAATTGCACATTTATAAGCAAAAGATGTTGTTGGCTTGGCTTCTGATTATAGCAACAGATGAAGAAAAAAGGAAATACTGAGAAGAGTTTACTGGATTTACTGACATTCTCAACATAAATGGAACTCAGTATTTTTTGGGAATAAATATAATATGCATAAATATTTTTAAATATTTAATTCTTTTACCACCAGTGGGGCATCAGTAGACGTCAGGAAACATGCCAGTATAGAACCATATAAATGTGATCATTAGTAGAGATAGGATTTAATAGGCATTTGAATGTCTCCCTTAACCTGGAATACCACAATAAAAAGCTCTTTGTTTCTCATGTTGTATTATTGTCATACCCTATAGTTTTCTGTCATTTGCAGTTACTTAATATTATGTTTTGTCTCCATAAATAATAGTGTTTTCTCTTGTTTTACTGTATTTGCAGCAATTATTAGTGAAGTTTTAAACTTCAATATTAGATCTAAAACAAAACAAAATAGTTGCATACTACTTTCCATTAAAACATGAGATCACTATGACAAAAAAAGCTAAACTTGTCATGAAATGACTTAAATTGGATGAAAGCATATGCAATATATTAAGAAATAATCTCTGACTGTAGTTTTTTATTTGCAGTTTTTACTAGAACATGAAATCAATATGTGAACCCTGGCTGGAGTTTGCTTCTAAATGTAATAAAACAAAATGAAGTTTAATATTATCATTGAAGCATTAGTGTACATTAGTGAGTTGGACTATATAAAATAAACTTTATTATATTTAGCATTTGATTTTTATTTATGTATATTATAAAATTAATATAGTTTGTATTACAATAAAAATAAAAGGAGTAGTCTGTTAACTAATTCATATAAGATGCATACAAACTACATACCTGCCTAAATTTTTGACCTGTGATACTTCAGCGATTTGTGTTAAGGCCTATGTTTATATACGTAGATGTGTAGTGTGTGTGTGTATACACACACACACACACACACACACACATATATACATATATATATATATTTTTAGGGAAGGAATTGGGAATTGTTAAACCTTTAAGTTCAAAAATTTTAACTTTGCAGACAAAGTTGATTAGACCTGTGGCAGGACACTGCTTGTAGCTATAAATAAATAAATAAACAAATAAATAAATAAATAACTTTTATTTTCTGTGGAGCTCCCAGAATTATGAATTATTGTATAGATTGAGATTTCCCAAGGTCCTTTTCTTAGAGTTGCAAGAGCATAGGAGAAAGTCAAGGGAAATAATAAGCAGCACTTGATTTCCTTGACCACAGTGGATGGGGTTCTAAAACCAAATGACCTGACTGTAAATCCAGATGTACCTTTTACAGGCTATGTGATTGTGGATGTTATCGCTTCTATACTTCAATTTCCTCATCTGTAAAATGGAATTATAGCCTACTCTATTTTGTAGTATAGTAAGGATAAATTGAGGGAATGTATGTAGTTCTTAGAATAGAGCATGACACATGGTAAGTGGTCGATAAAATATTGTTTACTACTAGTTATGTGACCATCACTTCACACATAGTAATGATTTAATAAAGGAGTAAGAAGAATATAGAACACAGCTTCTCAACATTGGCACGATGCAGAGGGGGCTACAGGATGTTTAGCAGTGGCTCTGGCCAGTAGTGTACCTCCTCCTCTCCAAGTTTTGACAGTCACAAAGGCTTCTAAACATTGACAAACATTCCCTGAGAAGTAAAATTGTCCCTGCTTGAGAACCACAAATATAAAGTAACCACTCAAAGATTACATTACTAATTTTGATTGAATTTGACCGGCATTATGAAATCAACATAAGCTTAAGTTTCTACACTTGATTTTGTCAATGTCAGTTAGGGCAGCAGAGAACTCCAATTCTGAAAATCCTGAACATATGCTAATAGCCTATAATATAATCAAAACTTTCATTTTTGCATTGTATTTCTTAAAAATTAGAAAGTGTACTAAGCAACATGGAATAATTAACCAAAAAAATGTCGAACATAAATCTCATTTGCCTAATTTATCTTTTGAAGTCCTGGTTCACTATATAAGTATTATATGTTTTGTTTCACAGCTAGATAAGAGCCAGTTTTTTCTCTAAGCCTAAGGTTCCTTCTCAAATTTATGGTGGCTTATAGCTCTTCTAAGTTTCTATAAAACTTCAGCAACCTGCAGCAGGTTGAAATTTATTGATACTGATTTATTCACTAGGTCATATTTACAGCCAGGGATTGACTCACCCAAACCAGATGCTCCCCTTGCCACCAGATCACTAGGAGATATTGCAATCATTTTCCCTGTCTGCTAAATGAGCAAAAGATTCTCAGGGAGAGAGAAGGGCAAGATGACACAGTTTAATACTTACTATTATTCCTTTATTCTTTACCATCATTCCCTTTGAATGGATTAAGAATCTGACATAAATATAACTTGGCAAAGAAAGGGTGTTAGGTGAGAGGGAAGGCATATTTGTCTAAGAAAAGTCTTAGAGAAATATTTTGAAAAGAGATAGAAAGAAGGGTTGGATTGGAGTGGGTGGGTAGGGAATCACACTCAGGAGACAGATCATTCACAATTTCTTTAGATATGGTGAGGCAGCCACAGGAAGTCTGAACTTGTTGAAACCCTAATCTGAAGCCAATAAAAGTGCTCAATAAGGTCATACCTTGATCTTCTCTGCCTAAAGCAGTTATTCACACTCTACCTTTGGGAGAGGAAACATCTACAAACCTTTGTTCTCTTTGTTTGTTAGCAGAGGGATGACATGAACTTGGGAAAAAAAGTTTGAGAGATAGAATGAGATTTAGTTCAAGCAAGTGACTGACTTGCGCTGGGTTGAAAATGTGCTTTTTCAACAGGCGGGTTGAAAATGTGCTTCAGCATTTAAGATACCAGATGTAAACATCCATGCACAGAATTAGAAAGGTTCAGCTTTCATGGTTGCTATGGTTTGAATGTTCCCTCCAAAACTCATGTTGAAATTTAATCCAAAATATGACAATATTGAGAAGCATCCTAGTATGTTAATTATAGGCATTTCAACTCAGAAGTCTAATAGCATTGGACCAGTCACAGCAGTCCAAATCCATGGATAAACTTAAGTTAATAGGGAACAAATAATAAGAGCCTTCCACATTAATCTGTATGAGAGAAGATGATAAACAAATGAGTGGGGACTAGAAACCATGTAGCCTCAGAACTAGATATAAAACAAACAGCTATCTAATGATTTCCTATATAAGATATTCTTGTATCTTCTCAGTTAAGCCCCAATTTTACTAAGGAAATTTAAATAAGATTCTGTCTCTTGCAAGAAAATAACATTTAAGACATCTTCATATTTAATACTGCTTTAATTTTGTTTACACCAGTGCTCCCCAACCTCTTTGGTACCAGGGATTCATTTTGTGGAAGACAATATTTCCATGGACAGGGTTGGGGGGAAGCTTTTGGAGATGAAACTGTTCCATCACTCAGGTCATCAAGCATTAGATTCTCATAAGGAGCATGCAACCTAGATCACTTGCATGTGCAGTTCACAGTAGAGCTGGTGCTTCTATGAGAATCAAATGCTGCCAGTGGTCTGACAGGAGGCAGAGCTCAGGAGTAATGCTCACTCATCAGCCTCTCCCATCCTGCTGTGTGGCCCAGTTTCTAACAAGCCACGGAACGGTACCAGTTTGTGACCCGGGGGTTGGGACCCCTGTTTTACACTACAACATTTCCACACGTCTTTCATGGCCTGTCTTTCAGATCCACTGCTTGTTTCAACTCAAGTCTGGCTGCCTGAAAATTAGATGATCTCTTAAAATTGAATTTGAATATCTTTAAGTTGAATACACAGTCTCCACTTTTACGCAGACCCTATTGTCTTATACCATACCTCTCTAGCCCTGGAAGATACCAACTTTACGTTCACTTTTCCTGTTTTAGGGCTATTAATTTATCTTCAGTCATCAAAATCTATCTACTTTTAGATACTTTAACTTGAAAATACATAGTAAGCAATTACAGATTATTTAAAAGAGCAGTTTTCCCATGAGTGTAAAAAATAAAGAACAACAAAAGCATTATTTATTGAACATTTAAAAGTGCCAGGCACTGTACAATGTGCTTTGCTTAAGTAAATGTTTGACAAAATAGAAGGTCTTTTAAAAGACCTCCATGTCTTAACATTAATAACCATATAAAGATAAGGTTAGATTTTCTATCAAATTAGCATTTTGGTGAAGATAGGCCTTTTCTGCTATATAAAATCTCCTCAAACCTGAGTGTTCACATTATGGATTATCTAGTATACTCCATAGCTATCAAGTCTGTTTGTGTTTCTTTCTCAAGTAAGCTATCTTATTTATCTTATTTTTCCTTATTTCTTCAGACTTATCCTCTCATTTTTTTTTTTTTTTTTTTTTGAGACTGGGTTTCACTCTTGTTGCCCACGCTGGATTGCAATGGCACAATCTCGGCTCACTGCAACCTCCGCCACCTGGGTTCAAGTGATTCGCCTGCCTCAGCCTCCTGCATAGCTGGGATTATGGGCATGCACCACCATATCTGGCTAATTTTGTATTTTTAGTAGAGATGGGGTTTCTCCCTTGTTGGTCAGGCTGGTCTTGAACTCCTGACCTCAGGTGATCTGCCCACCTCAGCCTCTCAAAGTGCTGGGATTACAGGCATGAGCCACTGTGCTTAGCCTCTATCCTCTCATTTCTAAGGAAATGACAAATTAAATCATTGCAAATACAGTGTAGGGTCATTTAAAATATTTTTTGTAATAGGTGTCTCTGTACATAAATCTATTTAATTTTATTTTTCTCTTTTACAATAAAAAGGCATTAATGTGTTTCAGTTTCACCAAAAATTTCAGTGGACCAATTGTGTAAAGGTATACATTTATATGAATTTTTTTGACCTAGTAAAAACTAAAGAAGGAAAGTTATTCAAATATTTCAGCATAAATTCCCTTTCCTTGAAATTGCAATTGTCATGTGTAGCTACAATTTCTCAGTATTACTCTGCAGTATGAGTAGCTACAGTTCCTCAGTATAAGAAACACTAAAGTGGAAAATTAATTGTTAAGAGAACAAAGTCATAACAAAACAACAGAAACAACAAAACAAAAAACTAGGATATAGAAACATTAACTAAATGTCACTCTTGAAGTTGACATAAGAGAAATTATTGTACTAGACACTGTGGTTCATCATCCAGATCCCATCTTCATGGGAACACATCAATCCCACACTCATAGGGGTTATCAGCAGCTGACCGTTCACATCTGTACCTTTCACTAAATATTGCCCTAAGACAGACTAAAATGCACTAACCTGTCCAAAGTGGTGCCTCCTTTCAGAGAGCAGCCATTGACCTGTAGCTGGCTAATGTACTAATACAAAGATGCAACTGCCTTGCATCAATTTGGGACAGCTCTGAAAAGACGGCCAGTAGGACTGACTGAAGACTCAGTTCAACGTTGTCAAATAAAATAAACCATGCCCAGCTGAATTTACATTGTTTAGCGTAAGTGTCCCCATGAAATATTTAGGAATTACATAAACTAAACATTATTCATGGTTTATCAGAAATTTAAATTCAACTGGGCAACTTGTACTTTCACTTGGTAAATCTGGGAGCTTTTACTTAATTGCATCTGCATTGTATGTAAGCATGTCGGTATGCACAGAACTCTCTTACTTGCTTCATTTCAAGTGCGTCCCAGAAAACAAGTATTCATCTCAGACCCAACAGGCATTGAGGCATTTGATAATCATACTCCCAAAGGTCAAGGATAAAGAAAATATCCCAAAAGCAGCAAGAGAACAAACAAACAAACACATAACATACAATGGTGTTTCAGTATATCTGGCAGCAGACTTTTCAGTGGAAACCTTACAGTCAGGAAAGGGGGGCATGACACATTTAAAGTGCTGAAGGAAAAAAATAAAAAATAAAAAAATTTACCCTACAACAGTATATCCGGTAAATATATCCTCTGAGCATGAAAGAGAAATAAATACCTTCACAGATAAACAAAAACTGAGGAATTTCATCAATACCAGACCTATCAAAGACAAGGTTGTTAGTGAGCAAGAATAAATTATCTGAGGATAGAAAGTTTCCTGATAATACTAAGCACAGAGAAAAACACTGAATACTGTAGCACTGTAATGGTAATTTATAAATTACTCTTGACTTTAGTAGAAAGATTAAATGATGAATCAATCCAAAATAATAACTATAATAACTTTTCAAAACATAGACAGTATAATAGGACATCAAGAGAAAGAACAATAAGTTAAAAAGTGGGGGGAAATTTTTAAGTTTAGAGTTTTTATTAGGTTTCTTTTTGTGTATTTGTTTATGTAACCAGTGTTAAGTTGTCATCAGTTTGAAATAATAGTTTATAAGATAATATTTGCAAGTGTCATGGTAACCTCAAATTGAAAAAAATACAACAGGTACACAAAAAAATAAAAAGCAAGAAATTAAATCCTACTGCCAGAGAATATCACCTTCACTAAAAGTAAGAAAGGAAGAAGTAAGTGAAGACCACAAAACAATCAGAAAGCAAACAACAATATCGTAAGAGTAAGTCCACATTTATTAATGATAACTTGTAATATCAATGGACTAAATGCTTCAATCATGAGACACAGAATGGCTGAATGTATATAAAAAAAGATAAATTCTCTGTTGGCTATAGGAAACATTTCTTCTGTAAAGACACACATAGACTGAAAATAAAGGCATGGAAAAATATATTCTATGCCAATAAAAACCAAGAAAAGAGCAGGAGTATGTATACTCATATAAGACAAAATAGATTTCTCGACAAAAACTGTAAGAGGAGACAAAGAAGGTAACTGTATAATGATGAAATAAACCAATTCATCAAGAGAATATAATGATTGTAAATATATATGTATCCAATACTGGAACACCCAGATATACAAAGCAAATATTATTAGCACTAAAGAGAAAAATAGACCGCAATACAATAATAGTTGGAGACTTCAACATCCTACTTTCTACATTGGAGAGATCTAAGACAGAAAATCAGGAAAGAGACATCAGACACAATCTGCACTAGGGACAAAAAGGATCTAATATATATTTACAGAACATTTCATTCAATAGCTGCAAAATACACTTTTCCTTCTTTTCCTCCTTCTTCTTCTTTTTGTTTTTTTGTTTTTTGAGACAGAGCCTGGCTCTCTCGCCCAGGCTGGAGTTCAGTGGCGTGATCTCAGCTCACTACAGCCTCTGCCTTCTGGTTTCAAGTGATTCTCCTGCCTCAACCTCCTGCTTAGCTGGGATTACAGGCATGTGACACCATACCCAACTAATTTTTGTATTTTTAGTAGAGACAGGGTTTCACCATGTTGGTCAGGTGGTATCAAACTCCTGACCCTAGGTGATCCGCCAGCCTCAGCCTACCAATGTGTTGGGATTACAGATGTGAGCCACCACACCCGGCCAAAATACACATTTTTCTCCTCAGCATATGGAACATTCTCAAGGATAGAACATGTGTTAGATCACAAAACAAGTCTTAAAACATTAAAAAAATTGAAATATCAAGCATCTTCTCTAACCACAATGGAATAAAATTAGAAATCAATAAAAAATTAATTTTTGAAACTTAAAATATAAGTTACTGAATGACTGTCCAGTGGTTCAGTGAAAAAGTTAAGACAGAAATTCAAAAAGATCTTGAAACAAATGATAATGGAAAAACAACATGCCAAAATCTATGAGATAACAAAAGCGGTACTGAGAGAAATTTATAGCAATAAGTGCCTACATCAAAAAAGAAGAAAATTTCAAAAAACGAATCAAAAGATGTATCTTATAAACCTGGAAAAGCAAGGGCAACCCAAACCCAAAATTACTTGTAGAAGAAAGTAAATAATAAAGATAAGAACAGAAAAAAAAAATTTCCAATGAAGAAAACAATACAAAAGAACAACAATGAAATAAAAAGTTTGTTTGTTGAAAAAAGAAACAAAATGGACAAACCTTTAGCCAGCTCACTTAGCAAAAAGGAGAAGACCCAAATAAATAAAAGTAGAGATGAAAAGGGAGACATTACAATTCATACCACAGAAACTTGAAGGATAACTACTGGCTACTGTGAGAAACTATATAACAGCACATTGGAAAATCTAGAGGAAATGGATAAGTTCCTAGACATATACAAGCTACCAGAATAGATGCATGAAGAAATAAAAAACCTGAATAACCAATAACAAGTAACAAGATTAAAGCTGTATTAAAAATTATCCCAGTAAAAAAAAGCCCAGGACCCAATAGCTTCAATGTTGAATTCTGCCACACATTTAAAGAACTAATACCAATTGTACTCAGACTATTCTGAAAAATGAAAGAGAAGGGAATACTTCAAAACTCATTCTATGAAGCTAGTATTATCCTGATATCAAAATCAGACAAAGACATATTAAAAAAAAACATAGGCCAATATCTCTGATGATATAAATATCAATGCAAAAATCTTCAACAAAATAATAGCTAACCAAATTCAACAACACATTAAAAAGATTGTTGAATATGATAAGTGAGATTTATCCCAGGTATGTAAGGAAATCTCAACATATGCACATCAATCAATGTGATGCAGCATATCAACAGAATGAAGGGCAAAAACTGTATGATAAATTCCACTGATGTTGTAAAAGCATTTGATAGCATTAAACAACCTTTCATGATAAAAAGTCTCAACAAACTGTGTTTAGAAGGAACAAACCTCAACACAATAAAAGCTATATATAACAGACCCACAGCTGTTATCATACTGAATGGGGAAAACCTGAAAGCCTTTCCTCTTATATCTGGATCAGGGCAAGGATGGTCACTTTCATTACTGTTGTTTAACATAGTACAGAAAGTCCTAGGTAGAGCAATCAGACAAGAGAAAGAAAGAAAGAACACCCCAACTGTAAAGAAATAAGTCAAATTATCCTTGATTGTAGATGTTATAACCTCACACTTGGAAAAACCTAGAGACTCTATCAAAAATCTATTAGAACTGATAAACAAATTCAGGAAACTTGCAGAATACAAAATCAATATAGAAATAAAAAGTTTCAGAAATAAAAAATTAAATACATTTACAACAGCCACAAATAAAATAATACACCTAAGAATTAGCCAAAGAAGCAAAAGATCTCTAGAATGAAAACTATAAAAACTGATGAAAGAATTTAAAGACTAAAAAGAATAAAATGGAAAGATATTCAATGCTCATAGTTTGGAAGAATAAGTATTATTAAAATGTCTATAGTACCAAAAGCAATTCACAGATTCAATACAATCTATATCAAAATACCAATTACATTATTCACAAAAATAGAAAAAAATATAAAATCTATGTGGAATCACAAAATACTCAGAAGAACCAAAGCCATCAAAAAATAATAGTAATAATAATAAAGAAAAAATAACCTGGAGAAATCACATTATCTAGCTTCAAATTATACTGCAGTGCTACAATAATCAAAGTAGCATGGTCTGGGCATAAAAACAGACACATGCACTAATGAAGTAGAACAGAGAATCCAGAAACAAATCCACACATCTACAGTGAAGTAATTTTCAATGAAGATGCCAAAAACATACATTGGTGAAAAGGTCTCTTTAAAATACGGTGCTGGGAAAACTGAATATCCATATGCAGAAGAATGAAACTTGACCCCTATCTATTGCCATATAGGAAAAATCACATCAAAGTGGATTAAATACTTAAATCTAAGACTTCCAACTATGAAACTACTATAAAAAAAAATGAAGAAACTCTGCAGGACATTAGTCTGAGCAAAAATTTCCTGAGTAGTACCCTACAAGCACAGAAAACCAAAGCAAAAAATGGAAACATGAAATCAAATCAAGTTAAAAATCTTCTCAAAGGAAAAAATCAACAAATTGAACTGACAACCCACAGAATGCTAGAAAATATTTGCAAACAAACTATCTGACAAAGTATTAATAACCAGAATATATAACAAGCTCAAACAACTATATAGGAAAATAAATCTAATAACCCAGTTAAAATGGGCAAATATTGAATAGACATTTCTCAAAAGAAGACATACAAATAGCAAGCAGAAATATGAGGAGGTGCTAAACATCATTGACCACCAGAGAAATGCAAATCAAAACAACAATGAGTTATCACCTTACACCAGTAAAAACAGTTTTATCCAAAAAACAGACACTAAAGAATACTGGAGAGGATGTGGAGAAAAGGGAATCCTCATACACTGTGGATGGGAATGTAAGTTAGTACACTCACTATGGAGAACAGTTTAGAGGTTCCTCAGAAAACTAAAAATAGAGCCACCACATGACCCAGCAATTCAAATATTAGGTATAAACACACAAAAAAGAAAATCAGTATATTAGATATATCTGCACTCCCTTGTTTGGCCAACACTGTTCACAAAAGCCAAGATTTGGAGGCAAAGTGTCCATCAATAGATGAATACATAAAAAAGTGCTTCTTATATACAGTGGAGTACTATTCAGCCATGAAAAAAATGAGATTCTGTCATTTGCAACAACATGGATGGGACTAGATCTCATTATGTTAAGTGAAATAAGCCAGGCACAGTAAGACAAGCATAGCATGTTCTCGCTTATTTGTGGGATCTAAAACTCAAAACAACTGAACTCACAGAGATACGGAGTAGAAGGCTGGGAAGGGTAGTTGGGGGTAGAGGGAGGTGGTTAATGGATACAAAAATTAGTAAGAAAAAATGAATAAAACTTAGTATTTGATAGCTCAACAGGGAGCCTATAGTCAGTAATAATTTTATCATAAATTTAAAAATAACTAAAAAAGTGTATTGGACTGTTTGTAACACAAAGGATAAATGCTTGCGGGGATGGAGACTCAATTTTCCATGACGTGATTGCTACAAATTGCATACCTGTATCAAAACATCTCAAGTACCCCCATAAATATATACACCTATTATGCACCCCAAAATACTAAAATTTAAAAATATTTAAAAATTTACTTGTAAAACAGCCTCAGGCCAATCTTTCAGGAGATATTGCAGAAGAAGGCATTGCTATTGTAGGAGATGACAGCTCCATGTGTGCTATTGCTCCAAACACCTTTCATTGAGACGAGATGTGGGCATGGAAGACAGTGACATTGATCCTCATCTTGTGTGGCCCTAGGCTAATGTGTGCTTAACCAAAACATTTAAACATTAAAAAGTATATGTTTAACAAAATAAAAAACTTATAGAAAAAGGATATAAGGAAACAAAATATTTTTGTGCAGGTGTACAATGTGTGCCTTAAGCTAAATGTTATTACAAAAGAGTCAACAAATTAAAGTTTATTAAGTAAAGATACAGTAAGCTAAGATTAATTTATAACTGAAGAAAAAATTAATAAATTTATTGTGATGAAGTGTACAGTGTTTATAAAGTGTACAGTAATGTACAGGAATGCCCCAGGCCTTCACATTTACTCACTTCTTATTCACTTACTCACCCAGAGTAACTTCCATTCCTGTAAGCTCCATTAATTTTAAGTACCCTGCATTGGTGTACCATTGCTTACCATTTATACAGTATTTTTATCATAACTTTTCCATGTTTACATATGTTTAGATAATCAAATACTTGCCATTGTGTTACAGTTGGCTGCAATTTCCAGTACAGTAACATGCTGTGCAGGTTTGTGGCCTAGGAGCGATAAGCTATACTATAGAGCAGAGGTGTGGAGCAGGCTATACCATCTAGGTTTGTGTAAATAAGCACAGCCAACCGTGTTCACACAATGACAAAATCGCCTAATGCATTTCTTAGAAACTATGCCTATGATTAATCAAGGCATGACTGTATATCAGAGCACTTTACTTATCCAAGATGAATCTTGTGACAAATTCACTCTCTAGAACAAAGTTGGATGATGAATTAGTAAACAGAATCCCTTAAGACAAAAATTATGACATTTTCTTACATCGTTTACTTTGTTAGACCAAGAATAGAAGACTTTTCTTCTTACTAATAACTGCAGTCGATTGGTATGACTTGGAGTACCAGGTATGTCACTCTTGAGAACATATCTATTTTTTGTAGGACAAAATTGATGTGAAACACTGAAAGTCTCTTCAACAAGAGCATTGGAACTAAAGGGGTTTAGTGAGATTTAGTATATGTATTTACTTCTCTGTGGTTTTAAAAACGTATCTAACTTACTTCCTCTTTTTAAAACTCTGTCGGATTTATCATTGATTTCAGAATTACAATCTTTGCCATAGACTACAAATCCCTGAGTACTTATGTGATTTCCTCACTTCTATCTCCCCAGTCCTATCTCATACCATACATTCATTGGCCTTCTATGTCCTAGACCTAGATCACGAGGTCAGGAGATCGAGATCATCCTGGCTAACACTGTGAAACCCCGTCTCTACTAAAAATACAACAAATTAGCCGGGCGTGGTGGTGAGTGCCTGCAGTCCCAGCTACTCGGGAGGCTGAGGCAGGAGAATGGCCTGAACCCAGGAAGCGGAGCTTGGAGTGAGCCGAGATCATGCCACTGCACTCCGGCCTGGGCGACAGTGCGAGACTCCGTCTTAAAATACATACATACTTTTCATGTGTCTGTTGGCTGTATGAATGTCTTCTTTTGAGAAATGTCTGTTCATATCCTTTCCCCACTTTTTGATGGGGTTGTTTGTTTTTTTCTTGTATATTTGTTTGAGTTCTTGGTAGATTCTGGATATTAGCCCTTTGTCAGACGAGTAGATTGCAAAAATTTTCTCCCATTCTGTAGGTTGCCTGTTCACTCTGATGGTAGTTTCTTTTGCTGTGCAGAAGCTCTTTAGTTTAATTAGATCCCATTTGTCAATTTTGGCTTTTGCTGCCGTTGCTTTTGGTGTTTTAGACATGAAGTCCTTGCCCATGCCTATGTCCTGAATGGTACTACCTAGATTTTCTTCTAGGGTTTTTATGGTGTTAGGTCTAACATTTAAGTCTCTAATCCATCTTGAATTAATCTTCGTATAAGGAGTAAGGAAAGGATCCAGTTTCAGCTTTCTACTTATGGCTAGCCAATTTTCCCAGCACCATTTATTAAATAGGGAATCCTTTCCCCATTTCTTGTTTCTCTCAGGTTTATCAAAGATCAGACGGCTGTAGATGTGTGGTATTATTTCTGAGGACTCTGTTCTGTTCCATTGGTCTATAGCTCTGTTTTGGTACCAGTACCATGCTGTTTTGGTTACTGTAGCCTTGTAGTATAGGCTTATCATGGGGCTTATCATGGGGAGGAGGGGAGGGGGGAGGGATTGCATTGGGGAGTTATACCTGGTATAAATGATGAATTGATGGGTGCTGACGAGTTGATGGGTGCAGCACACCAACATGGCACAAGTATACATATGTAACAAACCTGCACGTTATGCACATGTACCCTAGAACTTAAAGTATAATAAAAAAAAGAAAAAAATACATACATACATACATACATACACACATACATAGATAAGTTCAGCAATGGAAAATAATGTAAGTCATAAAAGTGAATTAGAATGCAAAGTCAAAGAACAACATACATACATACATACACACATACATAGATAAGTTCAGCAATGGAAAATAATGTAAGTCATAAAAGTGAATTAGAATGCAAAGTCAAAGAACACATCCGCATTGAATGGGTTTTTTGTTTGTTTGTGTTTTTGAAAATGTAATTGAAGAAATTAAAGTTACCCTGGCTTATAATAAAGTTAGATATTATAACAAAAGACAACTCAGTGACCTTTATATGCAATGTATTTTGGTTTACTAGTCAGATAAAATATTTTATTAATGAACAAAATTTAAAAATGTATAGAGAAACCTAGAGTTTAGCAGCATAGTTTTCTGAAATATTAATAAGTTAAGACATATATACCAATGAGAAATGACTTCAGAAGTTTCACTCCAAGGGCCATTATAGCTCTGGAAATTCTTAAAGGATTCATTAAATTTTCAAGCACAGAAATTAGTTCATTTAATTGATTTTTAGATATGCTTTTTACCCCTTATGTTAGTTCTGATTGTCCTTAACCTACACACCAAATATACTATACTTAAAAAGAGAAAGCTCATAATATTTTAATCCCCAAGCATAAAACTGTATTTATTAAGTACCTATTAAAGTCTAAATACTTTGTTATACTTAACACATAATTTTAATAACTAAATATGTGACTTATCACAAAATCAAGATTCAAAATCTAACATTGGTAGAAAATGCAAGGTATGAGTTTAATAAGATATTAACCAAAATGCACACCTCTGCCTCTGCTATAACTGCCTCACCTCTGGTTTGCACTAGACTTGGGTTGCCAATGGATCCATAGAGAAAAGTTATTAAAAACAAACCGGAGAGTAATTATGTCAAAACTCACAAAGCTCTGATTTAAATCATGAGAAATCTGAATAAAACCTCCCTCGTCGCTCCTGTCTAATTAGCACGGATTCTAAATTGAGGAGGGGAACCCTAAAAAGGAATTTGGTTGTAACTGTAAAAATGTATACTCTTTACCAGCAGTTACAAAAGCAAATAATCTTCATTTGGAACAAGGTCTCCAATTTTTCACCAGGATAGAGAATGAACAAAGCTACATATATCCTGCAGAGTTGCTACACACACAAAGCAAAGGATATAGGAATTGCACTAATTAACAACAATGAGACATATTATTAAACATCAAGTAGAACATTCAGCCAAGATGATGAATAAATTATCTGTAAGCTAAGATTAATTTGTTACTGAAGAAAAAATTAGTAAATTTAGTGTGATGAAGTGCACAGTGCTTACAAAGTCTTTAGTAATGTACAGCAATATCCTAGGCTATTAAATGTTATAAGTATTAGCAGTAGCAGTATTGGTAGTATTATCCTCTTTTCAAATTTTAACCATAAAGCCTACATATATATAATGATAACATGATAAATAGGAATCAGCTTTTACATTGGTTTTGATGGTTCACACTGTCTCAACTCATGGTATCTTGTTAGCAAAAGTGCCTCTATTGTCCAGTTAGGCCTGATTTTAGTCTAGTATACAATTACATCTAATACTTGGATGCACATTAACTGATTAGATTTTTGGGGGGATGGGTTTCTGCAGACATGAGCCACTGCTTGAATATGCAGTATACTAATCCAACCAATCACCTTGATACATTTAGTTGTTTTATGTTTATAATTATCTGTAACAGGTTTATCAGTCAAATTTGTTGGTTATACTTATTGGTGTAAATGAAGAAATACTTTTTTTGTTCCCTCCCATCACTACCTTGAAATATGTTCATTGGAATCTCTTTTTCCCATCACTTGACAATAACTCCAGCCAATTCCCAGCTATCTAGCAATTTCCAAACAGAGTTTCAACAAAATTGAAAGACAATAAATCTATTTTTGGTAAATTAGACTTACTTTCAGGTTTTAAAAAGGTCTAGTTGCATGTAAATTAAAACTACAATTTTGCAATCAAATTAAAACATTTTCCCTACCTGTTCCTCACCCCAGTTCAGAACTGAAATGTAACAGGAAGACCTGTGGTTGTTTATCCAGATTTTCCTCTTTTGTTTATGGCTCCTTTAGGATTGTAATGGGGAAAACAAGAATTGTACCAGGAAGCCAGGAAGAATTAAGAAAAAAGAGAAAAGCTTTTTTTTTTTTTTTTTTTTTAAATAATCTGATCTTTATTTCTATTGAGAGGCAGGAAACCAAATACTTCTTCTGTCAGGGAGTGAATTTGTAAGTTCTTTGTAACTATGTGCTACCTATTTGTTAACCTGAGTAATTTCTTCTCCTGCTGACTTCTTGCAAATACTTGCCAGTGGATACCTGAAGCCTCTTACCTCTTCTGTGGCATGCACTTGGCCTATATATAGCATATTCACTCATCTAAAGTGGGAAGAATAATCTGGCATCTTTTCTCTTTCCCCATCTTGCCATCAAAAGTTGCCTCAATGAGCATGTAGCCTTTAGAATTTTGAAAGAAAGAAGCAGGTAACAACTGGCCATGTTTAACTTCATCTTGAAACTCTTGAGGACACCTATCAAACTTTCCCCAAACTTTCTCATCATGTATGGTTCCATTGCAGGATGGGTGCAATGCTGAGTGCCAGCACGAACGGGATATCCCATTCTTTCCTTCTTGAAATTGCCCCCAGTCTTTTTGAGCTCTCTTCCTATTTGGAAGGAGAACTAAAGCAAGTTTAGTAGAGAAAATAATTGAAAGCACTCTCACTTAGGCAACTAAGTGAGAGTCTATATAATTCTTAGAATGCCTAGTCCTCTCTTTACATAAGAGTACAGGTAATTGAGGTCAATGAAGGTTGGAGAGTCACAGAACTTGTCTGGCTACATTTTATTAAATCCTGCAAAGACTTAACTATTCTTCTATAATTTAGGGATACTCGTCATTTAATAGGGAATAAACAAAAATCTGAGATATAAGGAAATTCTATACCCATTCTATATATGTATAAATTATATATAGAAAAATAGTTTAGAAGAGGAGTTAATATCAATGTAAAAATAGGAATTTTAAAGCTGTGAATAATACATAGCGTAAATATGTATAAGGATTCAGCAAAATGTTAGCTGACACGGGGGCTACATAAACTTGAAGTTTAAGAAAGATAAGAAAAGAACCCAATATGCATAAATCTGAGGACAAAGTTTGATATTGCTGCTAATTTAAAAAGGGAGGACATCATATTGGGAGGTTTCATTAATAAAAAGTAACAAATTATGAGAACAAATAGTCTTCTTATAGTTGATCTGGTGAAGCATTTTAATGAGGCGTAGCTGTCTGTTCCATTACCGAAAGGGTTTTCTTATGTGTGCTCCGGTAGATTTTCATACGGCTACACTGAAAGATAATCCCAAATGTCTGGTTAATAATTATATTTATAGGCAACTGTTCTGAAGATTTAAAGTAAGGAGAATGAGGTTCATTTGGAAGCAGTGGGGAAAAAAATGGTAATGCTGGGCTTTGAATTTTATGGATGCTGTAGTTGTTATTTTGCATTTAAATAAGTGTTTTAAATGCCATGTTTTGTAGCTATTGCAGTTACTGTCCTCATCTTTTTGCCCAGCAAAAAACCCATTAAGTTATTCACTGAGATTGATTCTAGATTTTTCATAAAATTAATAACTTTGCTACCGGTTTCTCAAAAATGAGTAGAAATGCCTTTTCAATGCAAATGCCAGTTTTTGATACAGTGAAAGTATTCTGTCTGTAGTGACTATCTGAACTTTTATGGGCAACTGGACCTTGAGAGATTTAGTATATGAACTACAAGTAGATTTATCCTTAGATTATCTAATACATATTTTCCATCCTGCAACATAAAACCTGATCTCTTTTTAAAGTTTTGGTTGTTCTGAAAAACGAAATGAAATTATAGTAAATGGCATTTTGACTGGGGAGGAAAAAAAAAAAAAAACTTCACGTTATTTAAGAGAAGGGATGCTGGCAATTGACTGTCTACTGTTTATTCAAAGCTTATAGATTAGCAGCCAGATGTGGCAAAAGTTGGCTGATTTTTCATTCACAACAAAAACGATGCTGTGCTTAATGAATGGAGGTTTGTTATCCCACTAATAAGTAAAAAGAACATGAAAGCCCTTGTGTTTAATGCTTATGCAAATAAGCTATTTGCAGGTGGCTTTTGGGCAGGATGTAAAATATTTTCAACACTGGGTCAAGTTTTTCATCCTCAAAAATTACCAGCAAGAGGAAAACCTCCTAAAAACTTTATTATGCTATTTCCCAAGTAAATGAAATGACAAGTCACTTATCATTTAATAAATTACATATGAAAATTATTTTCCTTATAATTTCATCAATCAATAAACAAATTCTAGAGGATTCTAAATATATTTATTTGGCACATTTTTTAATGTGGTATCAAATTTTGTGGATATTCTTTTAGAGAATCAATTTCTTCAAATGGCATTGAACATTTAATGTAAAATGCCCTTCTTGAACCATACATGTTTATTAAAAAATATTTTATATAGATTATCCATTAAAAAACAATTTTCTATATATGTAAGCATTTTTGATAACTGCTCACTATTTTGGTACATATTTATTTATCTACCTATTTATTAAAAAATACAAATATTACACTTTGAAAAAAAAAGGCCTAGTCTAATATCTCTCTATGTCAGAAGTAAAATAATTCAGAGAAGTCTATATTAAAAGACAAGATAAAACAAAACAGAAAATGATGAGAATCACAAAACCATTGCCAAATTTTCAGCGGTGACATTTACTCTCCATGTGGCCTTAGGTATCTTACTCTCTTATTTTAACCTCTGATGACTGTAAAAATAATTTGTTACTAAGAAGCCCTCTTGCTTTAGTAGCTGTGTCTATAGAATTAAGAACATAATTCACAAAAAGTGTTTGAGTCTTCCTGAAAACCTTTTAAAATGTCAGTTAATCATTGAACAATACACAATTGCCTGATCATTTGCTAAGAGGGGTTGCTTTCTCATCTCTGTTCACTCTGTCCTTTCTGAGACTCGTATAGGTATGAGATCTAGAAAAATATTAATGTTTAGTAGTTCAAATTTTCTCATTCATGAATCACTTCAGCAGTGCAAAGAATATTTTGTAATTTCAAAAGGTGTTTTTATTAATATACTTCTACTATTCTACCCCAATCAACAGCAAATTTACCTAAATCATGAGACTGCTGGAATTGCTAATTTTTAGAAATAAAAGACATAAGAACCACTATTAAACCCTATGAATCCTTTATCTACAATGAGAATGTCCATGAGTCAGCTCTTCTGACCCCCTGGCCAGTGTTCTGGAGTTACTGATCTGCAAGTTTCTAACTGAACTCTAGCTTGGTATGTGAGAGCAGCCTTGGGTAAACCAGTGGAGCGACATTTAAGTCTTGATGTTGCCATTAATGATTCACCACCTGTTGCAAGTTCAATAAGTTATTCACACACCAAATTGTTGCCACAGAATTCGTTGAGATAAACTAAGTTAGAAAGACTGGGTGTCAATAAATGTTTGCTAAATCAGAATTGTTAATGATAGAAATCCATATCTTAACAAAGTTGAGAAATCTTGTCTTCTTAATGTGTATTTATTGACTTCCCAGGATATGTCTTAGGAAACATAGCTTCTGTCATGTATTATGAGAGTGATAAGGAATAATAAACCACAGTGATTGAGAGACAGGGAAAGGCAGGGGGACCTAGAGACACAGTAACAGAAGATTAATCGACTAATGAAATAAACTTGAGAAAAGAGAGCACAGAGGAGGTTCAAGAGATGAAACCATATATTCCTCTCTATCTGCTCCCACCATCAAGGGAATTAATAGCATATTTTATAATGGATCCCTCACAAATATTAGTGTATAATTAAAAATCTATTAAAATGACTATTTCTTAGGGTACAGAAAAATATTAAAACAAGTAAAGAAAAGTTGACATAGGATGGAATATTATATTTTCTTGCATGTCTGCTTCAAGGCTGAATCCTAATGGTCGTGTATGTAGGTAAATTATTCTTCTTACAGCAACTTCTGGGACGTGGTATTTGGTGGGGTATAAAAGGCAAGGGGTGTAGTGATGGTAAAGTGTAAGTACTTTGATCTTGAGCTTTGACTATACTGGACTTGGGATCTCAGAAATCTTGGGGATAAACAGTGGATTAAATCCATAAATTCATAAAGTATTGGTTATACAACAGGTAGAAACTATGTGCTACTTTTGGAGGGATAGTCTTCTTTTCTTAAAAAAACAAAAGGCCTTAAAGGTTTTGTATATATAAAGTCTTTTTTATTATAACAAATACGATTTTGTTTTTTAAAATGAAACAATCTGCACATATACAACTCCCCTCTGAAGAAAGGCAATTATTTACATAATTATGCAGAAATTCCTATAATTATGTAAATAATTGCCTTTCTTCAGAGGGGAGTTGTATATGTGCAGATTGTTTCATTTGAAGAAAAAAAAATATTTATTTGATTAACTGAAGTTCTGGATGCTTAAAACATGATTAAAACACACAGATCTACCATCTGTCTGCACGAAGTGTAAATGTCTTGTAAGAAAATCAAGTAATAAAGACTACAACATTTATTATTTAACTGTAACTACAGTGGGTAGTAAGAAGGGAAAGCCCAGTGTGTTGACTTTCTGTAGTTAAAAAACCCAACTTGTGGTTAGGAAATACCATTATTTATTATATCTAAATTCATCAAGTTGAATCCTGTAAAAGGTTTCCTGTTATCCACTCGTCTTCCAACTTCTGAAGTATTCTTTAAATTACAAAGGAGAAACCTAGACACCACATTTTCTAGGATCTCAGTACAACAGAGCTCCAGGTGAAATTATGCTAAATAAGGCCATGAGTGTAAGATGTGGATGGCATAAAGAAGAGGTTTAGAGCGTTTTTCTGGTGACCTCCTGTTTAAGTTTGACAAGTATCTGAAATCATTGTGAGCAACTTTTCCATAATTATTGCATTTGCTGCCTTTGTGAAAATAGCAGCATTTTTTTCCCTCTCTTTGCCTACGCATACCATCTAATCAGGAGATAAGTCTCCTTCTTAGTCCCTATATTAAATATCTTTTTACATGAAATACATAGATTGGGATCTCTTTCGGACCTGTTCCTCTCTGATATATTCTTCAACTCTAAGATGAGTTCATACTCATCTTCTGAAGACCCTTGGAAATGGGAAATTTTTCATATTAGATGTTGGTAGAGATAGAGGCCCATCCTTTAACAAACATCTATGTGTCAGAAAATATACCAGGCGCTTAGTAACTCACACAAACGTATCAACAATACAACAAAATATCTGTATAAAATAATAGTTATTATATCCCTTATATGGAAACAGATCCACAGAGGAAGTTATACTAGCACCTGTAAATAGAAGATCCAAGAATTAAACATCCGTCTGTCGGACTGACTACAAGCTCTTTCTTTTTCATAAAATGCCAATTTATCTCCTGCTTCTAATTTTCTTAAAAATTTATCATCTATTGATATTGGGTCTATGGGTGGGTAATGACTCCTTGGCTTCTATTTTGTTCTAGTGGATTACTGTCTTCTTTATTTTTGTTCTAGTGTTTACTGAGAGTCCTAATTAATTAACCTGGCTGCTCTCACTTACATCAGCTCACCATTGTTTCTTCTCCCAGCTCATAATTTCTGTAACAGGGCTCTAAGCAATGATAAAGTTCTGCTATATGCTGCCAGCCTCTCTAAATCCAAGTGCCTCTTGTAGGCCAAGTTTACATGCACGTGTTTAAAACCTTATTGAATCTACATACACAGTCTTCACGTCTTCCTCCTTGAAATAATGAAAAAAAAAATCTTCATTCTTTTTAAAACTAATTCAAGATGTCTAGGTAATACGATAACACTCTGCAACAAACAAGAAGTAGGGGAATATTTACCTGGTATTTCTGCCCGTCATTATCATTCTCACTCATTATAAAATTGGTATCTGAAAAAAATCTTGCTATAAAAACAAAAAGTAATGTATAGAGAGTATAAACAAAGAGTTTGCTTCACATCATAACCATTACCCATCCCATTGCCAAAGGGAAGATTGTACACTACATGATTCTGGGAAGCAGCATTCACATAGACTATAGCGTGCATGGCACATGCAAGAGTCCCTATAGTATTACCTGCCTTTTGCTCTTTGTAGACACACTCACAGATGATCCATACTGCCTGACCTGGAGTAGCCAGATAAACAATTGCATCAATTTATTATCATTCTTTCCAGAGCATTTTCTAGGTATTCCCACTATATATTCCTTCAAAGAGAAATATTTTATTCGTAAATCACATCTCACTGTACACATTTTCTTCTGAAATCTGAGTATTTTAATTTCATACAGTTTCAACTGTGGGAGTACCTGGCAGACTGACCTAACTCTCTTTAATCTAAAACACTCATAAACTAGCACAGAAGCTTGTCATATCATTACACGTTTATCCATTGCTCTAAATTGCTTATACAGTTTTTCCTGAAACATCTATTAATATTGCACTTATTCAAGATGACTGTGAGCTTACTATTTGCCAGTGATGGCATGAGCACCTTGGTCTAGTCTAGTACCTGGCATTTAATAGGACCATTCTATTTATTTTCCTAAACTCTGGCAGCAAGATTAGCTCTAAGCATATTTTTTATCAGAACAATCATCCATCTTTAACTACATGTGAGGAAAGTACTTTCTTATATTGTATTACACATTTTTACATGGCCACAGAAATCCTTACTTAATCTGACAAAATTAAGATAGATTTCTTTCTCCTAAGGTCAACGAAAAAATCATTCTCTACTGTTTCCATGGAGATGTTTCTCCTTTTCTCAATTGCCAATTGTCTACTGTGTGTCCTGGGTTCCATCTTTTCATATGTCATGACGATTCTCATCCCAGCATTCTGTTTCTCTGAATCAAAACCCTTGACTTTTCTTTTTTTTTTTTTTTTTTTTTTTTTTTTGAGACGGAGTCTCGCTCTGTCGCCCAGGCTGGAGTGCAGTGGCCAGATCTCAGCTCACTGCAAGCTCCGCCTCCCGGGTTTACGCCATTCTCCTGCCTCAGCCTCCCCAGTAGCTGGGACTACAGGCGCCCGCCACTTCGCCCGGCTAGTTTTTTCTATTTTTAGTAGAGACGGGGTTTCACCGTGTTAGCCAGGATGGTCTCGATCTCCTGACCTCATGATCCGCCCGTCTCGCTCTCCCAAAGTGCTAGGATTACAGGCTTGAGCCACCGCGCCCGGCCGACTTTTCACTTCTCAATTGTTTTGCTTGTAATTTTTTTTCTTTTCTTTATTTTTTTTAATCCATAAATGCTATGAAAGTGTATGTTACCCATCTTTTATTTTGTATTTGTTTTCATATTTTATTCACATACCAAACTATACAGGAAATGAATAGAAGCAGATCTTTCTTAGTAGGAGGTAGAAGTAAAATTTTGTTGAGAATAAAAACAGAAAAAAAAAGAGAATCCAATTCCGTATCACCAGTTTGCTCCTGAATGTCCAATAAGTTTCCACTTATGAGCTTGCTACTGTACACAACACAAGAGCTTTTAAAAAATTGTCGGCCGGGCGCGGTGGCTCAAGCCTGTAATCCCAGCACTTTGGGAGGCCGAGACGGGCGGATCACGAGGTCAGGAGATCGAGACCATCCTGGCTAACACGGTGAAACCCCGTCTCTACTAAAAAATACAAAAACTAGCCGGGCGAGGTGGCGGGTGCCTGTAATCCCAGCTACTCCGGAGGCCGAGGCAGGAGAATGGCGTAAACCCGGGAGGCGGAGCTTGCAGTGAGCTGAGATCTGGCCACTGCACTCCAGCCCGGGCGACACAGGGAGACTCCGTCTCAAAAAACAAACAAACAAAAAAAAACTGTCCAAATGATAGTGTTTAAGAGTGTACTTTAGGCTAGGTTACTTTAAAAAAAAATATGTCATCATCACTTTTGCCATCAAAAGTTAATTTGATGTATCATAATTGTTAAAGTTGAGTAGGATTAAGGATTCTTCTCATTCTGTGGTTTCCTTATAAACACAGTTTCTAATAAATGTCTAATTTTTTTCTGTGAAATTAAATCATTAGATATTGCTGAATGTCTGCATATTTCTTACTTTTCTAGAATCTAATTTTTAAATATTTTCTTACATTTGTTCCTTCACCAAAGTCTTAAAACCCATGCAGCTGGTGTCTATTATTTAAATTCTGTGAAGTATTTTATTTGACTTTGTGTTTTTAGTCTTTTCACAGAAATCCTTTTATTGTTATCTTCTTTTCCAAAAGCACTTATTTCATATCTCTTTTCCATATGTATCTTCATTAGCAGGTTGCATTTCAGTTTCTTTAGTGCTTTTTTAGATGATAATATATTTTACTACATCTGCCTTCACAGCACTGTATATGCTCTGATGATCAGGTCTCTCATTTTCTTTTTTTAAATTCTCATCCCTTATGGGAGTCATGACAAAGTAAAAGGCAGATTATTTTTCTCACCTGGCTTAAAAGTAAAAAGGCTTCATATGTTTCTCCTTTGATTCTTAGGCCCAGCATTTCCAAAAACAAACGAGTACACAAAACATTAGTTGTAATGATACTTCAAAAAGTTCAAATACTAGTTTTTGGCTGCTTTATGTCTATATTTTTCATCTAGAGAAATTTTCTGTTATGAAGTGTTCAACTATCCACTATATGTTAATATTTTCCAAATGAAGTTTCCAAACTGATATTTAACTACATTGTCTTATATTCAAACATAGTCTGAACTATTGTCTGTTGTGTCTCTAGATCAATATTTATAAAACTAGATTGTTCATGTAATTTTTTTCCTTTGCTAATTTTCAAGATCATATCAAAAATACCACTGTCGATTCCGTTTTTTATGTTTCATTCTTTGTATTGACCTTTTTCCTCTTCTTTCTTCATCATTTCCTGTTATCTCATCTTTGTGAGTCTTCCTATTAATTTTTTTTCTTTTTGAATTATTTGTTAATTGACAAATAAATTGTATATATTTAAGGTGTACCACATGATGTCTTAAAGTATACATACATTGTGCAATGGCTAAATCAAGCTATTTAACATATGCATATTTAATATATGCATTACCCTGTAATTGGGTCCCTTTAGATTTCAGTACCTTAGTATTTTTAGTGACTGACATAAAAAAAAAAAAAGAAAAAAAAAAAAACCAACGAAGTAGGATTAGGCTCTTGCTTGCTTGCACAGAAGCCAACATCCCTTGTTCTCACAATACAACTGCAAACTGCTGTTGTATTGTTTCTTTGTCAAGCAGGAGAAGATAACTTCAAGGTAACAAAAAACATATGCAGAAGGAATTAATGCCTATAAGGATGTCGCAACTAACTGCTGAGGCCCAGAAGTCTGGTTGTTCAGGATGTTATCAGAGATGAAAGAAACACAAACTTTCCCATTGGTTCCCTAAAACTCCCCCTCTTACTCTCTAGCTGCAAAAAAAAAAAAAACAAAAACAAAAACAAAAACAAAAACAAAAAAAAAACCTCTCTGCTTTGTCTTATCATTAAGACTTATCTGAGAGATCTTGCCCCGTTCTCACTTTGGCCAAATGGAATACACTTTTATCTATCCCCAAACGTTGCTGTGTCAGTGTTTGGTTTCAACTGAGCATCAGGTACATGAGCCCGAATATGGGCCTCTACAACATCTTCACCTACTTACTATTTTGTCTCTGTGTGTAGTGAGAATACTTAAAATCTACTCTATTGGCAATTTTCAAATGTAAATGTATTGTTATCCACTGTGTCACCATGATGTGCAATCAATTTTTCGAACTTACCCCTCCTGGCTAAGTAGAATTTTGTGTCTTTTGACTAACATCTCTTCAATTTCCCCATGCCCTAGCTTCTGATGACTACCAATTAACTCTCTGTATCTATGAGTTTTACTTATTTAAACTCTACATGTAAGTGAGATTATGTCATGTTGGCTTTTAAGTGCCTGACGTATTTCACTTGATATAAAGTCTACCAGGTTCATACGTGTTGTTGCACATGACAAGATTTCTTTCCTTTTTAAGGTCCATTAACCTTTTATAGATCTGTTACTGAGACAATCCAAACTTATTGGACAATTATATGTTATTTGAATAAATTGAAACATAACAGCTTATAAAGGGTCAAATGGTAGTAACAACCTAAGAAATAGCTTTGGAATATTATTTCTTAGTTTAAAAGATGAAGATAATATTGGTCAGAGTCTTTTAGGCTTGAATTCTGGGCTACTTAGAGTTTATCAAGTAAATTGTAAAAGGATAGCCAACCAATATTTCATATAAATTTCTGTATGAATTTCGATTTGACAAGAAAGACTGTAAACAAAACCACTGTTATCTGTAAACTACCTAATGTGGAAAGAAATATCCTTAAATAAAATCTTGAAAAACCATATTACTCAGTTTTTTTCCTACAGATATCCCATATGTTGTAACTAAGTATAATATTTAATTGAATACAAAATCTTTCTTCTTAAGAAAATATTTTATTCAGTTTTAGAATGTTAAAGTTTTTCCACTCTGATATATACAGAACTTCTCTAACCTTTAAAAATACTGTTTCGCTTATTACTCATGATAATTGGGTCACATATATAATTAAAACATACCATTTATTATTTCCCCATGTAAAAGGGTATTTAGTTCCCCAACTTAATTTCAAACTGTAATTTTAAACAAATTATAAAGTGTTTTGAAACATTAATGTGGTTAATTGTCTTATCTATTGTCTGTGTGCATCAGGGGCTGTGACATGCACAAAGGAAAGTAATCAGAGGAAGGAAGAGAAGAAGCTAAGTTCAAGGGAATTCATTAATCATGCCTTAGAGGACTGAGAGTTTTATTATTTTCCCAAGTAAGCTGAGGCTGACAGTATCATGAATCGTTTACATACCAGTATTCAAACGTTCTATTTTTAAATTGGGAGGGGGTAAGTTTTAGAATAGAATAATGAAATTCCCTCCATTTCAGAACTTAATGGAAACATGAGGTTCTAAGGTCCATGCTGGAGACAATAATCAGAACTGTAGGAATTCTCTTATGGAAAACATTAATAAGAGGAAATTCTAGCAATAGAATTCATTGTTAAAACTGTAAGTTACAACAATATTGCCTTTGCATGCTGACTGTAATCCTCTGTAACCTTCAAAGGCAAACAGGGACAGTAATAATCTTTTCATGTACTCTTAACTTTCTTCTCTGAAAGGCTAGAAAATGTCTTATATATAGCACTCATACTGTCATTTAATCAAACCCAGTTTCTATTTTTCTTCAACTTCTAGATGAATGGATGCTAAGTCTTTCGGGCACAATGTGAATTTCCTAAGTGTCTGTAGACTACATCTCCTATTTTTACTTCTCGAAGTTTCTCTCAAAGTGTGATAAAGAGTTTCACTCTATTGATATTGTTAACTGCCAACCACTTTGAAGGCCTCCTCCTCCCCCTTTTTTCTTTTTCCGCACATGTAGGCAAGCAGTAAGAAAACTCAGAGTCTCTCTCCCTTGGCTATGGCAGGGAAGTTCAAACCATTTAAATCCTCACCTATTGGAGCTGAGGGTAAGGGACTCACTTGGATCCAACCCTTAACCCTGTTAAATACCAGAACTCCACTGCCTCTTCCTTAGGTTTCACTTCTCACTGAACCTGAAGGCTTTTTGTTGTGGATTATTTTGCCCTTTAGTAGGTAATAATACCATGTAAGTAATAAATTCATTTCATTTCCTTTCGGTCTTGATATCCATAAATTACTAGGGGCAGCAATGGTGTAGAGTTTCCTAGTATTCACCAAATAAAGTAAAAACAACACACACACACTGAGAGAAAAATCTAGAGAAACATTCCCACGTAGCCACACACAGTTTTCTTGCTTGCTCCTGATAAATATAACTTTCTCTATCCATGAGTTCAATTAACAACTTAGGATAGGAAATATTCATAAGGAAAAATGGATGACTGCATGAAAGGAGAGTGTTCTACCTGACTTTATTCACTAATCAGAATATGCCTCAAAACTGGGTAGCAAAAACTGAGCTGTGGGTTTTGAGAAAGATTCCAATAACAAGAAAATGTACAAACATTTTTTTGTTGTTTATCCCTAAGCAAAACAGCATAACAACAATTTACACAGCATTTACATTGTATTAAGTGTTACGAGTAATCTAAAAAGGATTTAAAATACATGAGAGACTATAAGTAGGTTATATGCAAATACAAGACCATTTTATTAAAGGATTTGAGCATCTGCATTTTGGTATCTGTTGGGGGATGGGAGGTGGGGCGGCAGGTCCTGGAATCCATCCCCTATGGATACTGAGAGACAAACATGCATAGAAGCTGCAAAAGTGAATTACTTATTTCACCTCTTGCTGTTGACTTAAGGAAAACTATGCACTCTATCATCAGTATAGAGAGTTCTTGAAAAGCCTAGATCCTCCCAAGGTTTGAACAGGTGTTGAAAATAGTGAGATGTAGTGATAGCTCAAATAGAGAAAAGAGAAGCAAACCTATAGGGAAAACCATTTCCCCTTTTAGAAGCAAGTTTGAAGTGGCAGATGACTATTCCTTTTTCTACTGAAAATATTTTCTTGGGCTTCCTGTCAAGTAATGTGAGTTGCAAAAGACATTGAAAATTGGACCAACTAATGAAATGGAATCAGGACATGGTTTCATAAAATAAGAGTGTTTTTTTTTTTTGTAATTTATTTACAGTTTCTTCCTTTTTTTGTTTATTTTTTAAACTTATTTATATTCCAAATAAGGTTTGTCATTTAACTAAACTTTTTATTTTGCCCCACATATCATTCCTACGGCTTCTTAGATTTAATAGGATAATAACATTTCTAAAGCAGACTGGTCTATGGCTGCCTTAAATTAATACTGCCTCTTCTCTTACCAAAGTTACTAAAGACAAATATAAATAATCATGACCAACATATAAAGATATGAATGAGATTTACAGAGAATAACTTTACTCAGTTATATAGGGTTACCCATAAACAAAGGGAATTTACTAGCTTCAATTGAAAAACAAATCTCATGGCATCTGTGATATTTACTTCTGTCATCTCCACATTCAAAGGAAAACAAACACAGATTATCCACATATTTAATCACGTTTTATTTTACAAATGCTCTGTAAACAAAATGCTTCTCACACCTATTCAGTACAATTAAAACATAATAACATAGCTTTGCCAAAAGGTGTATTCCAAAGTTATCAGTTAGATTTATTAACTGATAAAGATGCGCAATTTAATGTGAATGTTTCCTTTAGTGAATATACAGAATTCTCTCAAAGTTAAATTATTCAAAACATATCTAAACTCATCTAACTCAAAAAGGTAGAATTCTTATATTCAATATCTGCACATTCTCACATACAAAAATATAATCTAAATACTATTTTTAACAATGTAAAATTTGTTTATCCCTTTGTTATTGCCAAGATTCCACTGACTGTTGAAATACAAAAAAAAAACAGCATTAAATCAGGTGTGATCAAATCACCTTTTTCTGTTTATCTCCACTACTGGCATTTATTGGCACTTGGAAACTATTTATAAACTCATATTCTTATTGCTAACATCAATTATTATGCAAATACTTGAAATTTTTACTGACTTCATAAATAATGCATGAAAGTTTATAGACTTCAACTAGTGAGCATTATCTTTTGTGGTTTATAAATACAGAATACAGAATAAGGTATAGTTTGGATAAGTCTGAACAACAGATGTTTCTGCTTTATGAATTCTGGTCAAATCATTTGGAAAGAGTTTTATTTATACAATAAGCATCTGCGTTTTGGAAAGTTAAACTAAAAATTATTTTGTCATTTTCTCTAATAGCTTGGGACCTATATATATCTATTAAGTTGACCATAAATAGAACTGAAGGTGATAGTAGAGGTGTTTAAAATAAGTTTGGATAGTTTTTACACATGCAAATCTATAATATACCTTTACCAAAATCTAATATTTAAGAAGAATTAATGGAAATTATACAGTTATTCCAACTCTAAAGTTTTATGACACAAATATATTATTTAGATAGTATATTCACATTAATTTTGTTTAAAAATCTCCATTATGCTTTAGAGGGTATTTCAGTGAGAATATGTATACCCCATCACATTTTATCAAGCTGAAAACTGATTATGGAACTTTTTGTAGGTACAGAGCAAGTTTAATGCATTTAACTCATGCCAGACTTCAGGTATTTATGAATAACTATCAAGTATTCCTTTAATAATTTTTCTTTACAGGCTAGTCATCCTTACTTCCTTCAAGTAATTGTTAATTTGCTTGATGCCAGGAGCTCTAAATTATGTAGAACTCATTTTGCTAATTTCCATTATAATATATATTTCGTACAAAAATTTGCTTCCTCAACACCCACAGTTCAGTTTTTGCCACCCGGTTTTGATGCATATTCTGAATAGTGAACAAAATCACGCAGAAAACTCTTTTATTAAAAATAACCAAAACATAGTTGGGAGGGGGTGGTTAGGGCATATATTTTTGACCTTTGTTTGTCTCTTAGCCAATACTAAGTATTTTCATATATAATCCTATAAAATGTTTCTCCATGTTACACTTGAATACTCAAAGTTTTGAGGTTATACATAGAATTTCACAATTGTGTTTTTATTTCTCTATTCAACAAATTCTACCACTTAGACACTGGCTTTCTCTGTTTCTTCTGTGATAGTTGATAGAATTTTACCTATATTTACCCTAATAAATGAATTATCCAGCTATATTTTGCACAGGGGTCCTGCTAATCTTCTTGTATTGTTCCAATTTTAGTATACGTGCTGCCAAAGCAAGTATCAGCTATTTCTGAAGAAGTGGTATGTACTACTAAGAACACAAGATAAAGAGAATCCTAGGAATAAAGTTGGTAAGCCAATTTTTTTATTCTGTTTCCTATCCTTTCCTTTTCCTTCTTGTCTTTCATTCTAGAGCTGATTCACAGGAATCCTTCAAACATTTCTTGGATAGGTCTTTCCGGAGTCCCTTCAAAAGTTCCTGTTTATAGATGCACGTAAGATATGAGAGGGTCAGAATTCTTCATGAGTCCAACTCTTTCGCTGGAACTCAAGAAAAGAAACTAGATTGGAGAGTAGAACTAGATTTTTTGAGTCATGTTTTAATAATGACTACTCCGCATGCACACATTTAGATGCCGTCCCCAGTCGAAGAGTTCTGCCCACTGTCAAAATTCATGTCCACCTGGAACCTCAGAATGTGAGCTTATTTGGAAATAAGGTTTTGCAGACGTAGTTAGTTAAGATGAGGTCATACTGGAGTAGGGTGGGCCATAAATCCAATCACTAGTGTCTTTATAAGAAAGGGACATTCAGACACGGAGACACAGAAGCACACAAAGAAGGTCATGCAAAGAAGGAGGCAGAGATAGGAAGAAAGTAGCTACAAACCAACCAGAAGAAGGATTTCTGAGAGCCCTCAGAAGACTCAGAAGACTGGAAGAGGCAAGGAAAGTTCCTTCCCTAGAGCCCTCAGAGGAAGCTCCGCCCTCAGTGGAAGCACCTTCTAACCTCCAGAACTATGAAAGAATACATATCTGTTATTTTTAAGCCGCCAGGTTTGAGGTAATTTGCTACGGCAGCTCTAGAAAACAAATATACACAGGATTCTTCTTTCGAATAGGTCGGAAGGAGATATATATATATACAGATTTATATATTTATAAACATATAACAGATTTACATAATTTTATAAACATAAAATAGATTTATATAATTTTGTAAATATAAACTTAATTTTTAATTACTAAATTTTTTTCTATAGGCTCTCAGTTAATAAGGCAAATACACAATGACCAGACAGAATAATAATTGTCCTTTATTATTGTAAAATAATAATACTGTTTTTTACTTATAAAGAATTACTGTGGGCAATTTAAAGCCTTTTCAAAACTGGTTTAAAACTAAATCTATAATATTCAAACATGATTATAGGACATTTCTTGTTTGAAATTATCCTATTATGGTTTATATACAATATCCAATTTTATATTTCTACTTTAATATATTCAGCATTTAGCTCTGGACTCAAGATTATTGAACCATAGCCATTTATTTCAATTTCATATTTTGTCTTCATGTAGAAAATCCAAAATTGTATTTAAAATTTGGAATTCTCAAATTCTTAAACATGAACTGAGAAGAAAACATAGTATGTTAACATCTTAAAATGTTTAGTAAAGTTAATGCATCACATGTAATATATCCAGAATCATATTCAACTGATATTTAATAACTGATATCTGTGGATTATTCCTTTGAAGTAATATTTTAAGCATATACATGCATAGAGATACAGGTACATACATGGTTCAATATGGTGTTTTATTCCTTGCCTATAATTACATGGGTAAAAAGAATGCATATTTATGCTGAAATGAAACCATTTTGCTTTCTAAAAAGAAATTCAGACACACATTTCTAGTGCAATGATAGCAAATACTAATACACTTACATACATTATTTTGTCTTTTGACCTTTTCAAGCAACATTGTGCAAGGATATGTAGGTTACATTTGATCAGTTTTCAGACGTTTTGGCAGGTTTTGAGAAATTTTGTTTTATATCTTTGATAAAGTTTGACTGTGTCCCCAACCATACATCATCTTGAATTGTAATTCCCATAATCCCCATGTGTTGTGGGAGTGATCCAGTGGGAGGTAATTTAATCATGGGGGCGATAACTCTCCTGCTGTTCTTGTGATAGTGAATTAGTTCTCACAAGAGATCATGGTTTCATAAGGGGTTTTTCCCTTTTTGCTCAGCACTTCTCCTTCCTGCTGCCATGTTTAGAAGAATGTGTTTACTTCCCCTTCCAATATGATTGTAAGTTTCCTGAGGCCTCTCCAGCCCTGTGGAACTGTGAGTTAACTTAAACCTCTTTTCTTTATAAATTACCAAGTCTCAGGTATTTCTTTATAGCAGCATGAGAATGGACTAATACAGAAAACTGGTAGTGCAGAGAGTGGGGTGCTGCTGTAAAGATACCCAAAAATGTGGAAACCACATTGGAACTGGGTAACAGGCAGAGGCTGGAAAAGTTTGGAGGGCTTAGAAGAAGACAGGAAGATTTGGGAAAGTTTAGAATTTCCTAGAGATTTGTTGAATGGTTTTGAGCAAAATGCTTAAGGTGATATGGACAATTAAGTCAAGGTTGAGGTCTTGATGGAGATAAGGAATTTGTTGGGAATTGGAGTATAGGTCACTCTTGCTATGGAGGGAGATTGGAAGCATTTTTCCCTGCAGAACTTTGAACTTGAGCGAGATGATTTAGGGTATCTGGCAGAAAAAAAATTTAAGTGCCAAAGCATTCAAGAGGAAGCAGAGCATAAAAGATTTGAAAATTTGCAGCCTGATGATGTGAGAGAAAAGAAAACCTCATTTTCTGCGGAGAAATTCAAGTCAATAGGGAAAATGTCTTGAGGACATGTCAGAGACCTTTACAACAGCCCCTCCCATCATAGGCCTGAAGCCCTAGGAGGGAAAAATGGTTTTGTGCCCCTCTTCCCACAACCCATGCAGCCTCAGGACATGGTGCCCTGTCTCCCAGCTGCTTCAGCTCCAGCCACAGCTAAAAGGGGTCAGTGTACAGCTCAGGCTGTTGCTTCAGTGGGTACGAGCCCTAAACCTTGGCAGCTTCCACATGGTATTGGGCCTACAGGTACACAGAAGTCAAGAAAACAGCTTTGTGAACCTCTGTCTAGATTTTAGAGGATGTATGGAAATGCCTGGATATCCAGGCGCGAGTTTGCTATGGGGGCAGAGCCTTCATGGAGGGCCTCTCCTGAGGAAATGTGGATAGGAAATGTGGGGTTCATGCCCCCACACAGCACTGTCTGGTGGAGCAGTGAGAAGAGGGCCACCATCCTCCACACCCCACAATGGTAGATCCATCCACAGCTTGCACTGTGCACCTGGAAAAGCCACAGACACTGAATGTCAGCCTGTGAAAGCAGCTGAAGGGGGACCATACCCTGCAAAGCCACAGAAGCAGAGCTGCCCAAGGCTGTGGCAGCTCACCTCTTGGAATGGCATAAGTTAGATGTGAGACATGGAGTCAAAGGAGATCATTTTGCAACTTTAAAGTTTAATGACTGCCCTATTGGATTTTGGACTTGAATGGGGTCTGAAGCCCCTTTGTGTTGGCCAATTACCCCTGTTTGGAATGGGTATATTTAACCAATGACTGTATCACCATTGTATCTAGGATGTAACTAACTTACTTTTGATTTTACACGTTTGTAGGCAGAAGGAACTTGCCTTGTCTCAGATGAGACTTTGACTTGAACTTTCAAGTACATGCTGAAATGAGTTAAAACTTTGGGGAACTGTGGGAAGGTCATGATTGTTTTTTGAAATGTGAGTACATGAGATTTGGGAGGGACCAGGGGTAGAATGATACAGTATGGCTGTGTCCCCACCCAAATCTCATCTTGAATTGTAGTTCCCATAATCTTCACATGTCATGGGAGGGACCCAGTCGAAGGTTATTTAATCGTGGGGTTGGTTACCCTCATACTGTTCTTATGATAGTGAGTTCTCCCTAGGTATGATGGTTTCATTAGGGACGGTTCCCCCTTAGCTCAGCACTTCTGTTTCTTGTTGCCATGTGAAGGACATGTTTACCTCCCCTTCTGACATGACTGTAAGTAAGTTTTCTGAGGCCTCCCCAGCCCTATGGAACTGTGAGTTTATTAAACCTCTTATCTTTATAAATTACCCAGTCACAGGCATTTCTTCATAGTGGTGTGAGGATGGACTAATACAATCTTTTTCAGCTTTCGTTTCTTTGTGATGCAATTCAAGTTAAGGTAAGAAGAGTGTGGTAAAAATCAGCCTTGTTAAGACTTCTATAAATCATGAATTCAGCAGCTAATTCAAAGCACAATTTTGTACATGGTACAAAACTATCTATTGTAGATGACTAATTTCAACTCTATCAAAGTGACAAAAAAAAGAGCCATCAACATCAGCCCTCCTCAAAAATGTATGCACTACTTTACTAACAAACAGTAACACCTAAACAATAAGCAATATTAGGAAGATAAAAACCCATAATGTAACGTAGTATTTGACAGTCAAGTACTTTAACAATGTCCTATCCTTTCTATTACCTCTGGATACTTTATTCTTCTGCTAACACCAGCCCTCCTAATCTTTCACATTACATTCCTATATTGTAGCATTTCAGAATTTTCTGCCTCACAGTTGGAATGTTACCAGATATTCCTCAGTGTATGGACCACCTGCTATTGCTCTCAGCTCATGTTTGGATAAAACTGGTTTATGTAAAATTTTATTTTTTTCTTCTGGTAAATGAAAGTTAATTTGCAATATGTTTCCATGGGAAAATTCTAGGCATAAAAATCATATAATCACATCTAAAATTGCTAAACAACATTTTAAAAATACTTAAATTTAATGATAAATCATAGTCATAAGCCCATAAAATAAAGTAATATCAAAATGAAAATTAGGAACACAAAAGTATGTGCTACAGGGAAAAATATAATCCAAAAGTTCTCAGTCTACAAAGTCTATAAAATCTATGTATTGAGTTTCTACTATGCATTCAGCACTGCTTTATGACCAAACATAATAAAATATTCTTGTTTCAAGTGGAGAAGTTTAGGCTGTATATGGGATGTTGTTATCATATATCAACGGCCACTGAATAACAATAAAACTCGCATTCTGTTCTTATGAAGGCATGCTTGTAATGGCTACTGCCAAATGAGACTCTATTTTACAATAGGGTGTGCATTTCTTATATATGTTTTATGTATCTCCGTTATTTAAAGGATGTCTCCCATATGCTTTTCTCTTAAGATTCAGTTCTACTTTACTTTTAGACAACTAGCTTTTATTGTTTATTCCGTAGACTCTCTATTTGTTTCTCACCAATCAATGTTGGGCATGAAGCCAGGCCCAACAGAAGGCCTTAGTCCATGGAGAATTACTTTTTTTCACGCTACCATAAGAATTAATATCTTAAAAATTTTCCAATATGTCAATGTAAAACTTAGAAAAGTTTAATCATTCCACATTGCCTTTGGCATTAAAATTAAATATATGGCTTAATATATAAAGCCTTTCACAGTTTAGCTTAATGGCAGCTATCTTCTTCCCATACAATTCACTCAACCTCAAAACTTGAAACTGCATAT
Source organism: Colobus angolensis palliatus (assembly GCF_000951035.1). Classification (NCBI taxonomy): domain Eukaryota; kingdom Metazoa; phylum Chordata; class Mammalia; order Primates; family Cercopithecidae; genus Colobus; species Colobus angolensis. The sequence goes on from NW_012114899.1 coordinate 4,921,307, forward strand.
CCATTCATGGTTCTTTGCTTTTTTCCCTGCTTGCCAGGCTGTATCTAAGTTATATCAGAGAGATTACTCAGTGTTATCTCTTTTATACACCCTCTGTCATGTTTGCAGAGTGAATCTTCTCTATGGCTAATAGTTTATATAAACATCTATCGTAGATTATATTTTTAGTTATGTATTTACTTGCAGAACTTGTTATTTGATTACAGGCTTTCACCATACATGCCTCTCTCTGACTTCCTTCAAAACATACTTCAGTGACTGAACTCAACAGGCACTGTAGCCTAGTAGTAAAAAACAACATATTCAGGGGCCAAGATTCTTGCTTTTGGATCCCAGGGCCATGTACTAGCTGTCTGACCTTGAGCAAGTTACTTACTTAAACTTTCAGTATCATAAGTTTCATTACTAGTGTGTTCATACTAGTGTAGAGCAGGTTCTTAATGTTGTTTCATTCAACAGCCTTCCATTGTAACACTGATGAGAAAAAACAAATTCCTGGTGGGAACCACTGTATGTATGGAGTTTGCACCTTATCCCCATGTCTGCGTGGGTTTTCTCTGGGTACTCTGCCTTCCTTTCATATCTCAAAAATATGTATGTCATGTTCATTGGTTGTCTACATGGTCCTAAAATGAGAGAGAGAGAGAGAGAGAGAGAGAGAGAGAGAGAGAGAGAGAGAGAGAGTGTGTGTGTGTGCCCTTGATAGAATAGTGTCATGTACAAAGTTTGTTCCCACCTTGTTCCCTGAGTTGCCCAGAAAGGCTCTGGCCACCTGCGACAGGAACAAGAAGGCAAATAATTATCTTACTTGTTTTTATTAATCTTTCTTAAAAGTACATAAAACTCATATTTACTTCAATATTTCATATTATAAATATTTTTATCTTTATTTAGAAGCTTGATGTTTTCATGACAAGCATTACATCATAGGAACTTAACTCTTGTTTAGATCAATTAGCCTATGATCAAGTTTGTTCCTATATAAGTTGTTTTGCATGAAGTCATAGTTGTCAAGAACCTATTGAGGATGTTAAGTGAGGATTTACAGTATAAAATTCTTAGGTTATTTGGAGAAAAATGACTTAATATAATTAGTCCCATAATGTAAAGATTTTAGAGACTGATATGAAGGTAGTGTTTTATGAGGATGTTAGAAAAAGACAGGTGAGAGACAGGATAGAAATAACAAAAAGAAATATTAAAACCATTCTTTCCAAGAAAGAATAATTTCTATATGTAATCATAAAATTGTAGTATTGGATGCATTTACTAAAAAATCCATCCCAGTGCTCAGATGAAAGAACTGAAGGCCTATGAAGTCACACAAGTTTAAAGCAGATATGGGAATAAACTCCTATTTCATTGGTCTCTTCACCCATAGGTTTTTGTGTTATCCTTGACTAAAGTCTGCAACATGTTTTCCTTATGTCATATCTTGCTCTTAATATCTGTAGGCTTTCTGTGACCCTTTGTTGACTACTTGACTTAGCTCTTTCTATTTGCCATTAGTTTAAATGTATACTACAAGCCTGCATTGAAGTTTTTCAAAATAAAAACATATACAAACTGTTCCTTTCCACAGATGATTTGAGGAATAAAAAGGAGAAATAATACAGTGTAATTTCAATATTGAAAGAGAGATCAGTTGAACTAAAACAGAAGAATAAACAGGGTATAAAGCAGTCCACTAAGATATTCATAATTTCATACTGAACTCTAGGAATTGTGATTTCTTAACTAGATTCATTTATTTATTTAATAAACTTTTACTGAATACTGCTATGTGTCTGATTCATCCATTGATTAGCAAGATTAACATGGTTGCTGCACTCACAATGCTCACATTTTGCTAGATAAATCATAATTTTAAAAATCATCATAATCATCATAAAACTTGAAATAGGGACAATGGATAGTCATTTATGTACTTTTGTGAAAGGAGTAATATTATTATATTTCAGGTTTTAAATGTCACTTCAGAAAAATATTTGGAGACAGTTGGAAGGAAGGTAGAGTACATGCAAGGAGACAAACAGGATGCTAATGCAACAGGGCACCAAATACCAAGAAATAAACAATAAAACATGGAGCTGGAATCCCAGATTTTTGCAGAAGATTAAAAGAGAAGCCTTGAGAGACATGTATTTGGGATAATACACAAAATGCCATCATGCATTTAATATAGGGAGTGAGGGAATGAAAGGCATCAGAAATAACTTTCATCTCTCTGGCTTGAGAAACTAGGTAGATGATGGTGGCATTTAATGAGATAAGGAAAATGGAGAATAATATGTTTTATTGGGGCAGTGAGCTGAAGTATGGTGTGAATTTTGAACCACTGAGTTTGAAGTGCACTTGAGGAAATCCAAAGTGGTGGGGGTGGGGAGTGTTAAATAGCCAATCCTAATGAGAAATATTCATTGAAAAAATTATTTTTAGGAGAAATCATGACATTAAACCTAAAAGAACATATTTTGAATAATACCATTTATATCAATGCCTGATAAACAAAGTACGTAAATGATTCTTTTTTATAAATTATTGATCATTAATTTAAATATTATTAGAACATAGAATTTCTATTTACATCACCTGCTATAAGAGTGACAGCATATTAGCCACTGGTATTCATGCTCAACTATGCAATTGAAAAGCAACACCAAAGAATATTCTTCATTGTGTTCATAAACTCTCTCTTAAGCAAATAAATAAAGAAAATGTAATGCCTAGCAACATTTTCTAGCAATTATTCTTCTGCAATGCATAAGTATATATTTGTGCTATTGTAGCATTAGGTTCAACCTAATTAACTCAGAAAATCATTTATGCACAATAGCCTATCTTTCACGTACAGCAGATCATGTGTATTTTCTTTACTTTCTGCAATTTTATATAACGTTATCACAAAAAAAAAAGTGGTTGTGTTTCTTGGTTCTCAGCACTGCTGTTTATCACATCCATGTCCATACTAGTTTTTCCATTTGAGATTAGATCATCTCTTGGATTTACAACTCTGTGTCTATAATATTTGAGCTGCCTATAGGTCTTTATAAGCATATATAGCAATACATGTTGTCCACAACAATCCCTTAGATATTAAATAGGTGAAACCTCTGGAATCAGGCAAACTGTGTGCAAATATTAAATATTGGTTAAGACCTTGAGAAACTTTTTTTCAACTATCTGTGCATATATTTCCTCACCTGTACAATGAAACCAATGATAAAACAGAACCTCCCCATTTGAACTACAGTAAGAATTTAATATTTAATTTTTAACAAATTCTTATGGTAAAGACTTAATATTTAATTCTTGACAAATTATTGTGGTAATAATGTTTAAGTCTTACCAAATTCTTATGATAGGGATTTAATATTTAATTCTCACCAAATTATTAGGGTAAGAATTTAATATTTAAAATATTCTTTTCTTAGGATATACAAACTTCTTAGAATACTTACTAGCATATGACAAAACCTTAGGGAAGTTTAACAATTTTATTATAAATTAGATTTTTTAATATATAATTATGTTATATGAGCTGAGATAGTTAATGTAAATAAAAATTAATGTTCACTGGACATCTTTTTATGTTACTCAGCTTTCAATTTCTCATACTATTGCAAAGAAAATGTAGCCAGTAGTTATTTTTCAGAAGTGTTCTCCAAATGTGCGTAATAATTTTTGTCAATGTTGAAAATTTTTAGGACTTTCTGTAAAGTCACCATTTAATGAGTTAAACTATTGTCTTTAGTATGTCCTAAGTTTTGGAAGGAAACACACACACACACATCTTTTTTATTTCTTTGTTTCTTTCTGCCATTTTTCTTTTTTTTTTTTTTTTTTTTTGAGATAGTCTCTCTCTTTACCCAGGCTGGAGTGCAGTGGCGTGATCTTGGCTTACTGCAAACTCTGCCTCCTGGGTTAAAGGGATTCTCCTGCCTCAGCCTCCCCCAGTAGCTGGGACTACAGGCACGTGTCACCATACCCACTTAATTTTTGTTGTTGTTCTTTTAGTAGAGACAGGGTTTTGCTATGTTGGCCAGGCTAGTCTCGAGTTCCTGACTTTGTGATCTGCCCGCCTCAGCCTCCCAAAGTTCTGAGATTACCGGCATGAGCCACCTCGCCTGGCCTATTTGTTAATCTTGATCTTGTTATGTATCAGTTGTTGGGTTGCTCCATGATTTTCACATTCTCTCCCTTTAGTTTGTATTGTGTTGCTTTTTGTTTTTTTCATAAAACACTAAAAATGTTTACATCATTTTAAAACATTTCAAACATAAAGCAATATCCTAAATAGCTTAACAGTAGCTTCCACACATGTTGGGTATTAATATAAAAACTTTTAAATTTTTTATAAGATCAATCAGTCTGTTCATATCAGTACTCAATAATGAGAACATTCACATGTTCAACTGTTCAGTCATTAGAGAAGCATATATAAAACATATTCCAACTAAAGAGACATTATATAGATAAAAAGCTAATAAGCTGAGTGAATGCCAATAGGCCAGTAAATATTGATATAGGATGTTGCTTTGATGTTACCAATTTCATTTTATATATTGTAAGGACTTTCGTTTGCTATTAGAGTAAATTTCAAACTATATAATCTAACATTAAATGTCATTTGCAATCTGAACTCAACAATTCAAAATAATTATGTTTTACCAACTATAATAAGACAAAAAATAATGGCTATTATGTATCAGTAAGCAATCTGAGACCTAGTAAGAATACATAACTTCTCTAGCGTCATAGTGTTAGCTGGTGAGAGAGCCAGGAGTTGAAATGAGGTGATCTGGCCTCAGAAACTTTGCTGTAAGCCTCTAAATATATTAACAACACTATGCCAAATCCTTACCAGGAAGCATTTCACCATCTTCCAGTGGGAAGCCAAGTAAACGTAAACTTTTAATAAAACTGTCTGAGTACTGTCAAAGAGTTATAAACACTTCTACCAGACAGTAATTTTTTTCACCATCCTGGAAGACCCTCAAGGTCAGGGATTATATTTTATTTGACTTTGTATTCCCAGAGCCTCCCATGACACCTACCCCACAGAGGACCTCATTAAATGTGTGTTGTTGTTTTATAGCAAAGTGATTCCAAAGCAGTAGTAGGGCTAGAGAAAAAATAAAAGTCTTTACAGTATATAAGAGTGACATTTGAACTCCATCTTAAAAAATAAATATAAGTACTCAAGGAAGAGATTCTGAGAAGAGGACATTTGAGACAGAGAAAACAATATGTGTAAACCAGACCTGAAGTGGGAGAAAAACGGATATATCTAAATAACAGGTGTTTGGATGTAGGGAAGCCAGAGACTGTGTCGGGAAAGATTCTGGACAGGGGTTTGTGGCAGTTTAGGAAGGAAAACCTTTATGTCAGGCTTTCACCTGCACAGCCAGGGCTCTGCTGCACTGGAATCAGTAGAGGGAACTGGTGCAGTTTCAATAAGCTCTCCAAGAGCTGGGAACACCCTATTTGTGCCTCAACATGGTTAAAATTTAGTCTCTCCATTTATGAGCATTGCAAATTTTAATAAAATGCAACAAGGGCACAGTTGGGGACAGGTTATAAACGACTACAACAAAAGGAGATTTTAATATCGAAGAGTATAAAATTAAGTTTTCAAAAAGTTCAAAACAGAATGCTTATAAATATAAACTAAATAAATGTGATTGATATTAATTTATTAATAACAGAACTTGTAAGAAGATAAATCTGGTTACCTGGTTTTAAGCATTGACAGGAACTAGGAATTTATATGCATTTTTGGGGAAATATATTTAAACAATATTTTTGTGTTTACACACAAAATTATAATTGCTTACAGGGAGTAAAACTATCATATTTGGGGTTATTGTCTCCCCTAGACAAAATCTATAACTAATCTATAACTAATCTATATTTACAATGTCTGGGCTATCATCAATCAATAAATAGTGAAGTCAACATAGGTACCTTATCCTATGTAATTCATTAATTTTTACACAAGCCTTTTAAACAGTGCTCCAGTATGATATTAAAATACTGAAGGGGGTGGAGCAAGATGGCCAAATAGGAGCAGCTCCAGTCTCCAGCTCCTACTGCCAGCAAACAGAAGACAAGTGATTTCTGCATTTTCAACTGAGGTACTGAGTTCATCTCACTAGGGAGTGCCGGACAATCCGTGTTGGTCAGCTGCTGCAGCCCGACCAGCAAGAGCTGAAGCA
>NW_012114899.1:4933878-4934314 GCF_000951035.1 Colobus angolensis palliatus
AAAACCACAATGAGATACCATCTCACACCAGTTAGAATGGCAATCATTAAAAAGTCAGGAAACAATAGGTGCTGGAGAGGATGTGGAGAAATAGGGATATTTTTACACTGTTGGTGGGATTGTAAACTAGTTCAACCATTATGGAAAACAGTATGCTGATTCCTCAGGGATCTAGAACTAGAAGTACCATATGACCCAGCCATCCCATTACTGGGTATATACCCAAAGGATTATATATCATGCTGCTATAAAGACACATGCACAAGTATGTTCACTGTGGCACTATTCACAATAGCTAAGACTTGGAATCAACCCAAATGTCTATCAGTGACAGACTGGATTAACAAAATGTGGCACATATACACCATGGAATACTATGCAGCCATAAAAAAGGATGAGTTTGTGTCCTTTGTAGGGACATGGATGCAGCTGGAAA
>NW_012114899.1:4934694-4968166 GCF_000951035.1 Colobus angolensis palliatus
AAAAAAAAAAAAATACCATATCTTCCCTCTCCATTTGACCTTATTTCCAAGGTTGCGTATCCAGCTAGCTAGCTAGCTATTTTAAACAAGAGTAACCTAATTCTATTGATTTAAAAGACAGAATAATGATTATCACAGAAGACAGAGAAAGTGGACAGTTAAAAATGATGTTTCACTAAGCTAAGGGAGGAAGTAGGGTCTAAATTTAGTGTTGGAGATTGAGGTTATGATATAAAGTTTACAGACTAAAAAGCAGCAACTTAGGCCATGAAGAAGTTTAACCTTTCACTTTTCCTTGCCTCTGTACTTCCACTCCCTCTCACACCACTACATTTGTCTGCAATATATTTCTCTTATCCCTTTTAAAATAAAGTTTTACTTTTAATAATTAAATGTATAATAGGTATATATATTTCTATTTTATTATTGATACATAGCATTTGTATATATTTACGGGGGACATGTGATTTCTTCTTACATGCATAGAACATGTAATGATCACATCATGGTGTTTATTCCCTGGAATATTTATCATCTCAATGTGTTAAAAATATTTCAAATACTCTCTTCTAGCTATTTTGAAATATACAATACACTGTTGTTTAGTAACTAAAGTTTACTCTCAATCATTGGAAATTATTCTTTCTGTTTAAATGTATGTTTAGACCCATTAACCTACTCTCTTCACCCTTCCCACATTGGTATCTAGAATAATAGTCTCTTCCTTCATGAGATTACCTTTTTTGACCCCCACATATAGTGAGAACATGTGATAATTGCTTCTGTGCCTGATTTATTTCATGTAACTTAATGACCTCCAGTTTACCCCATGTTGCTGCAACTGATGTTATTCATTCATTTTTATAGCTGAATAGTTTTTCATTGCGTGCCAATATCATATCTTCTTTATCCATTTGTTGGGTTGATGGACACTTAAGTTGATTCCATATCTTTGCTATTGTGAAAAGTACTGCCATAAACATGGGGGTGCAGGTATCTTTTTGATATACCGATTTCTTCTCTTTTGAATAGATACCTGTTAATGGGATTGCTGGAACATATGGCAGTTCTATTTTTACATTTTTGAGAAATTCCCATATTGTTTTCCACACTGACTGTACTGATTGACATTCCCACCAACAGTGTATAAGAGTTATCTTTTCTCCACATCCTCCCCAGCATTTATATATTTTTTTGTCATTTTGATAATAGCCATTCTAACTGGGGTAAGATGCTATCTCATGATTTTGATTTACACTTCCATGATTATCAGTGATATTGAACATTTTATCATATATATGTAGGCTCTCTGTATGTCTTCTTTTGAGAAATATCTAGTGCCCATTTTAACAATGTGTTGAGATCCTTGTATAATCTGGATATTAGTCTCTTGATGAATGAATAGTCTGCATATATTTTCTCTCAGTTCTACAGATTGTTTCTTTACTCTGTTGATTGTTTCCTTAGCTGTGCAGAAGCTTTTCTGTTTTTGTTGCTTGTGTTTTTTTAGGTCTCAGCCATAAAATCTTTGCCTAGATCAATGTCCTCAAGTGTTTGCCCAAAGTTTTCTTCTAGTAGTTTTATAATTGTGGGCCTTAACTCTGTATCTTTACTCCATCTTGGGCTGAGTTTTCTCTGTAGTGAGAGATAAGGGTCCTTTTCATTCTTCTGCATGTGGATATTTGATATTGCCAACAACATTTATTGAAGAGGGTGTATTTTCCCTAGTGTAGGTTCTTGATGTCTTTGTCAAAAATCAGCTGGCTGCAAATACACGGATTTATTTTTGGACAGTCTATTTCTGTTTTGTCTGTATGTCTGTTTTGGTATCAACATTATGCTGTTTTGGTTGCTTTAGCCTTGTAATATCTTTTGAAGTCATGTGGTGTGGTGACTCCAGTTTTGTTTTTTTCACTCAGGATTGTTTTCAATATTTAGCCTCTTTATGGGTTCTATATAATTTTTTTTCTATTTTTGTAAAATTGTCATTGGCATTTTGATAGAGATTGCAATGAATTCGTAGATTGTTTTGGTGTCGTCACTTTAATGATGGTAATTCTTCAAATCCACCAGCATGGAATACCTTTCCATTTGTTTGTGTCCTCTTCAACTTCTTTTGTAAACGTTTTGTAATTTTCCTTGTAGAAATCTTTCAGCTCTTTGGATTACTTTATTTCCAGGTATTTTATTGTAGCTGTTGTAAATGGGATTGCCTTCTTGATTTTTCTTTCTTAGCTAATTCATTACTGGTATGTATGAACACTTTTTGTATGGTTAGTATTGTATCCTGTAACTTTATTTAATTTGTATATTAAATCTAAGAAATTTTAGGTTAAGTGTTTAGATTTTCCTAGATATAAGGTTATATCATCTTCAAAGAGGAAAAATTTAACTTTTTCTTTTCCAATTCGAATGGCTTTTATTTTTTTCAATCCACCTGATGATTCTGGCCAGGCCTTTGAGTACTATGATGAACTGCAGTTGGGAAAGTGAGCATCGTTATTTTTTTCCAGTTCTTAGAGGAATGGCTTTCCACTTTTTACCTTTCAGTATTATGTTAGCTATGGGTTTTTCACATATGGCCTTTATTATGTTGAGGTGTGTTCATCCTATTCCTAATTTGTTGAGTTTTTATCTTAAAGGATGCTAAATTTTCCCTATTTCTCTGTGTCTATTAAGATGATGATAAGATTTTGTCCTTCACCCTCTTTATGTGATGTATCACATTTATTGATTAGTATTTGTTGAGCAATCTTTGCATGTCTGGGATAAATTCCATTTGATTATGGCACATTATAAATTTTTATCTACTGTTTGTTTCAATTTGATAGTATTCTGTTGATTTTTTTTTTTTTTGTATTTGTTGATCAAGGATATCAAGCTGTATTTTTTAGGTGTTTTTGTTGTTATTGTTGTTAGACTCTTGTCTGGTATTGGTATGAGAGTGATGCTGGCCTCATAAAATAAACTGGGTGAAATTCCCTCCTCCTCAAATATTTAAAATAATGTCAGGAGAATTGATGTTAGATCTTCTTTGTAAATTTGGTAAATTTGTCAGTGAAGCAATCCAGTCTCGAATTTTTCTTTGTTGGGAGACTTTTTATTGTTGATGGAGTCTTATTACTCATTATTGATATGTTCAGGATTTCTATTTCTTCCTAATTCAATATTGGTAGATTATATTTTTCCAGGAACTTGTTCATTTTTTCTAGGCTTTCAAATTAGTTAGTGTAGGATTATTAAGAATCATCTCTGATGATCTCTTGTATTTCTGTGCTATCAGTTGTAATGTCTCCATTTATCTGATCTATTTGGGTCTTCTTTCTTTCTTTCTTCATTAGTCTAGTGAGCAGTTTATAAATTTTATCTTTTTTCAAAAAACAACTTTTTGTTTTATTGATCCTTTGTATTATTGTTTTCAGCCTGTATTTTGTTTAGTTCCACTTTGATTTTTTATTATTTCTTTCCTTTTACTAATTTTGGTTTGATGTGTTCTTGCTTTCCTAAATTTCTTGAAGTGTATCATTAGACTGTTTATTTGAAATCTTTCTACTTTTTAATGTAGGTGTTTTTTGCTAAAAACTTTTCTCTTAGCATTGTTTTTTTTTTTTTCTGAATAGTTTTTGGTATGTTGTGTTTCAATTTTCATTTGTTTCAATACATGTTCTGATTCCCCTCTTAATAATATTCTTTACACAATAGTCATTCAGAAGCATGCTGTTTAATTTCCAAATATTAATATAGTTTTCAAAGTTCTTGTTATTGATTTTTTATTCCACTGTGTTCTAAGAAGATACTTGATATATTTTGATTATTAAAAAAATTGTTGAGACTTGTTTTATGTCCTACAATATGGTCTATTCTTGAGAATGTTTTATATGCTGATCAGAAGAATGTGTGTTCTATTCCTGTTGGATGAAATGTTAGGCAAAAGTATTTTATGCTTGTTGGGTTTAAAGTTCAATTTAAAGGCAATGTTTCTTTTTTGATGTTTTTGTCAAGATGATCTGTCCAATGCTGACAATGGGGTACTGAAGTCCCCCAAATATTATATTATTGCAGTCTATTTGTCCATTTTGATCTAGGAATACTTGTTTTATATATCTGGGTGCTCCAGTGTTTGGTGCACATATGTTTATAGTTGTTATATTCTTCTGCTGAATTTATTCCTTTATAATTGTGTAATAACCTTCTTTTCTCTCTTTGCTGTTTTTGATTAAAATTCAACTTTATTTGATAAAACTATAGCTACTCCTCCTCATTTTTTGCTTCCATTGCATGGAATATCTTTTTCCTTCCCTTTACATTCAGTCCATATGTTTCTTTACAGGTTAGATGTGTTCCTTGTAGGTAGCATATGGATGAAACTTTGTAATTCTTAAAATTTATTTATTTATTTTTGTTTGTTTGTTTGAGATAGATTCTTGCTGTGTTGCCCAGTTTGGAGTGCAGTGGCACGATCTCTGCTCACTGCAGTTTGTTTGAGATAGATTCTTGCTGTGTTGCCCAGTTTGGAGTGCAGTGGCACGATCTCTGCTCACTGCAGTTTGTTTGAGATAGATTCTTGCTGTGTTGCCCAGTTTGGAGTGCAGTGGCATCATCTCTGCTCACTGCAAACTCCACCTCCCAGGTTCAAGTTATTCTCCCACCTCTGCCTCCCGAGTAGCTGGGACTACAGGCATGTGCCATCATACCTGGCTAATTTTTGTATTTTTGATTGAGACGGGATTTCACTATGTTGGCCAAGCAGATTTTCAACTCCTGATCTCAAGTGATCTGCCCGACTCGGTCTCCGAAAGTGCAGGGATTACAGGCATGAGCCAGCATGCTGCCCCTCCACTGCCCTTTTTTTTTTTTTTCTAACTATTAAGCCAGTCTAGATCATTGAAGTACAAAATTTAATCAATTTACATTCAACTTTATTTTTATATGTGAGGGCTTAGTCACATATAATTCACCACACATACATGCAGGTGGTGGTGAAGTTTTGTTGGGGACAGGGTCATCAGGTGGGCCAGTCTTTGGCCCCCATTGGTGGCAGTGCAGGTCAATTATGCCTTTCCCTAGTTTTCAGGGCTATATACACTAGCACTGGTGTCAGCAGGTCTATGTAAACAGGTCTATGCAATTCTCTTGACCCTGCATGGCTTGCTTGGGTGCTGGCAATGATGGTGACGAACTGGGTGGGTGAGTGGGTCCTCTGGTTTCAAGGCAGTGGGTTTGGTGGTAATAGCAGTGGAGGGTCAATCCTCTGACTCACAAACCATCTGTACTGGTGTTGGTGGTGGCTTTGACAGGCTGGAATGGCCAGTCTCTAGGCTTGCAGTTGGTGCATACATGTGGGTACTAGCTGTGGTGGTAGCACAGGTTGGGTGGACTCGTTTTCAAGACCCTGGAAATAATGCTCAGCTGCTAATAGTGGTAGTTGGGGCAGAATGATACACAGGCCCTTGGAGGGTGTGCTTGTGCACTCAGGAGGGTAGAGCTAGGTCACATGGGCCTTCCCTCAGCCCCCCGGTAGTGTTTACAGTCACTGGCTGTGGTATACAGGGGTGGAGTGATCCCCAAACCCTCAACAGAATGTTTGGATGAAAGTGGCAGCACTGCTATGGGGTTGAGGTGGGGAAGCAGAGGTTGCTTTCAGTGGTAGTACACATGAGCAGATAGCTAAGGAATGCAAGCTTCAGCCCTAGGTGACAGCTATAAGCTGAGCAGCCTTTCACCAGGGTGCTTTTAAGCATGGGGCAACCTTGCTACTAAAGGTGGTTAGGTCACTGTCAGTGCCTTATGCTTTGGTCGTAGCAACCGTAGCCACCAGTGGTGCCTGGCTCCAGATGGGGGAGGTCAGTGGAGTTCTAGGACTCTGGAGAGGCAGAAGTTGGGCTCTAGGGAAGGATGCAAACTGGTGGGGACTGGGTTCTCAAAATAGCACTCTGCTGTGGCTGCTTAGGCCTCAGTGTGGGTATGGCACACATTCTTAGCTCTCTTCCCAGAACAACGCTCTTGCCATCACCATGCAGCTTCCTATGATAGTTTCAGTGCCCATATGGGTTGAAGGACTCTGCCATGGCTAAGATTTCAGGAATCTGCAGTGGAAATGTGGACCACTGGAGATCAGTTGCTTACTCTCTGAACTAAGGAGCCTCTTCAGACTCCTTGCCAATTGTAGCCAAGCAGGCTGCCTCACTTTGGTCTCCTTTCTTGCCTTAGGTATTTTCTGTCATATGTCTGTTGAATTCCAGTGTTTTTTCTTAGGTGGTCTATTCAAAGTATGATTATCTACTCCTTATTTTGTGAGGTAGGTGAGTACCAGATGCTTTCCATCAGCCATTTTGAAGGCACCCTTTCACCTCTTTATTCATTGATCAGGTACAAAGACCATTGAAAAATCAATGGGTTAAGGGCACCAACACCCCACATAATTGAAAAACCATATGTAATTTTTGACTACTCTAAAAATTAACTAATATCCTGCCATTAACTAGAAGTCTTACTGATAATATATTCAATTAACATATCATTCTGTATGTTATATGTATTATACAACGCAGTCTTACAACGAAGCAATCTAGAGAAAATGTTATTAAGAAAATCACAAGGAAAATAAAACATTTTTATTGTGTATTAAGTGGAAGTGGATCATTCTCTTCAAGTATGACGAGGAGGAGGAAGAAGAATAGGGGTTGGTCTTGCTGTCTTAGGGATGGTAAAAGCAGAAGAAAATCCACATATAAGTGGACCCACAAAGCCCAAACTTGTGTTTCTTAATGGTCAGCTGTATTTTTTCTAAAACCACTTCTCAGGCTAGCCAAACCTGAATAAACACGTATTTATTTTAACTACTGTAGAAACTATTGCCCATACAGTCATTTAGCAATTACTCATACAATGCCTTATATTAGTTTCTCTTTTATGTGAGCAGCTGTTTAGATCTACTTTTGTTTAATTTTCTGAAATTATTTAATAGAAGATTTTATACTATTGGCATATAGTAGGCATTTAACAAATGGCTGAATCATTTCAAAATCTTCTATTTTAAATTTTGTTTGCATTTTTTGAATTTTTTTTACTACACAATATAGTTTCCTGAATATTCATGATAAAAACATGAAGTATGATAAAAGAGTAAAGTGTTATATTTAAAATTAATCCTCAAAACAATGAATCAAGTATAATAATACTGCCTTAGGTCAGAAACTTTAAAATATTTAATTGTATAACTTAAAAAGAATACATTTTGGTAAATACTGCAAAATACTTCTTTTAAAATTAGATCTATATATTTTTAAACATTTTTTTCATAAAAGTAATTATATAGATTCTGAGTAATGCTCAGCCATAGCACAGAAAATAAAACATAATTCTTATATGACACTCTGATTTATGAGAGCACAATTACATTTTAGCATTAAGCCAGTAAAATCATGTGGGTCACGACCCAAATATAAAGAAATAGGGGGAAAGGAAAGTGGGCAACTTAGTAGGCTATGAATAAGGTCTAAAAGAGTGTGTTCTTATATTTATGTTACAATAAAATAAAGTGTGTACTTCTTGAAAACAAATCTTAAATATATTTTATGGCAGATTCACATATTTTTCTGCTGCAAAAATGTTCTGTTTCAACATGTTTTCCCTAAACTGCATAACTTAGAACTAAACATAAAAATGGTATTTGGTTGCTGTTCCAAATGTTATGCAAAAAAAAGAAATTCGATGTGAAAACTAGACAAATTAGTCAGTGGGAGTTAGGTTTATCAAAAAATTTCACCTAATTTTTGTTGCTTTCAATACTTGCAGTTTTAACTGAGTGTAAAGAAAGTTGCCAAGATGACGTATGTCACATGTTTCTTCAATTCATACATCCTCAGGCACTAGCCAAAAGCCACTGTGTGTGTGTTTTTTCCAAACCCAGGTATGAAACACAAGAAATTCCTTTAATAAATAGTGATTGTTACCTACTATATATCAGCCAATGTGGTAAACATTGGAACCCTGAAGAATGTCATGATCTACAAGGAACATATAAGAGACACAAATCCAGAAAATTTAAAATTAAAATAAAAATGCATGGCAGTGATAGCAATAGGCACAGTGGATTGTAGTCAGGAAGGACGTGGGGTCAAAAGAAGATTTCAAAAGAAAATAATCACTGACCACAGTTTTAGAAAATGGGAAGGAGGCTGGAAAGGTGTGGGCAGGTGTTTATGCAGAGTTGCACGTAGGTAGAGGCATGGGAAGAGAGGAATGACCAGATGGTAAAATATATCCTATATACAGAGGAGCATGTAAATTATCTGCACAGTTGAAGAGTTATTTTTTTAAATAAACTCTTCTATAACCATACTTCACCATTTCTAGAGTAAAAATAATGTTGATTTAAAAATGTGAGGAAATACAGACTTCTACAAAATTGTGTACTCTGTTTCATCTAAATGCAGATGACAGGCCTAAGTGAGGTGGCTTTCTTTTTAATGCAGAATTTTTATAGGTCAGTTTTAGATCATGGCTGCAGGAGACATTAAGAGTCAGAAAATGGTAAGAAGAGACAACACTAGCTTAAAGTGAATGCAAAGTGATACTCTGAGATTTTGCCAGATATAAGTCAAAAATATTTTTTGAAGTGGAAGTTCTAAGAAAGTAAAAGATAAGCAAAAATATCTTTTTAAAGGGGATATTTGGAAACATATTGAGCAAGATATTGCCAACTAAAACATATCCAAAGATACTGGATATTGTCCTTGAGAAGAGAAATGTTCTACAAACTTTTAGGACTGAGAAATACTAGGTTAAGCAATGAAGAAAGAGTTGGAGAGAAAAAATTTAATGGTCCTTTTGTCTGAGACGAGAATGAATTTTCTCCGTCTCTCTGTTTCTGAGCATACTATGACTTGCATGCAAGATTTTCCTACTAAACTTTAAAGTTTTCCTTCTATTTTATTGTTAACACTTCCACTCTCACTAATGTGGTTGGTAAAATAAGTACTTTAATTATTTGCTTGCACATTCAATATTAAAATACCATGCTGTCTTCAGTTTATTATAAGAGTTCAATTTACAAGACACTATAAAAATAATGTAACCATCCATTAAAAGGGTATTCTGAAATATTTTTTCATTAGGTTATTATTTTATTATCTTCCAGTAAACAAGAAATACATATGTAACCTTCAGCACATTATAAAAATGTGCCTATAAATTTAAAGAAAATTTATAAACATAAGAATTCTAATAATTTTTCTACATACATGAATGTGATTATTGCAAATTCCATTAGATTTTCTAAGATGTTATATATTTTGTTATGTTTAAATTCTCTATAAACATAATTGTGAAGTCACTTTAATCAAATAATTAGACACAATAATTTGCAAACTTGCAAAACACATTATATATACATTTTTTAAGCAATTAGAATCCAAAGAGTGATTCTTGATAAAGTAAATTTAATGTAAACAGAAATACAAATAAATAAAAGTTTCATTTCTATATTCGAATTGCAAAAAATTTTGCAATAATGAATATACTATTTTTATTGCTCATAAATTGTGGTCAAAAGACATCTGCTGAATCCATCACAATGGTATCCTAATTTTTCAAATAGAAGACATTTTAGGAATAAAAAAGAAGTTTAGAATGATACCAAAGCTTAGATTCTTCGATGTGAAGAAAAAAAATGTCTCAAATCAATCTTTGTTTTACAGATGAGGAAAAATTGGATCCAAAAATATTAAGTGATTTGTTCAGTCATCCAGGTAGGAATTTCAGGATCAGAACAGGAATTGGGTTTTTTTATGTCAAATCCTATGCTAAAGCCTCTAAATAAGCTTCTTCGGGCCGGGCGCGGTGGCTCAAGCCTGTAATCCCAGCACTTTGGGAGGCTGAGACGGGTGGATCACGAGGTCAGGAGATCGAGACCATCCTGAGCTACACGGTGAAACCCCGTCTCTACTAAAAAAAATACAAAAAACTAGCCGGGCGAGATGGCGGGCGCCTGTAGTCCCAGCTACTCGGGAGGCTGAGGCAGGAGAATGGCCTAAACCCGGGAGGCGGAGCTTGCAGTGAGCCGAGATCGCGCCACTGCACTCAAGCCTGGCAACAGAGCAAGACTTTGTCTTAAAAAAAAAAAAAAAAATAAGCTTCTTCGAGGTCATTAAGTCACCTATGTGAAAGTATTTAGCTCAGTAGTTCACGTGATGAGGATGCTTTTTACATGTAATCAACTAAGGTAGTACTCCCTAAGGATAGGGTTAAGCACAGTATAAGTATTTTTTATATGCCTTTGAATTACATAATTTATTAACAAAACACTAAACAAAACATAAACCTCTCTGAAGCTACAAACGTCAGATAACTGAAATCCTGGCATATTTTGCTAAATAGATTACAGTAAACAATCAACATTGATTTTGATAAAATGTGTCACGGTTTTTCAATCAATGAAACAAATTCTTTGAACAGAGTGAAAATTAATTTTTACAGATTATATAAACACAAATTTTAAATAAAACAAATTCTTAAAAGGAATAAAAACTAAGTTTTATAGATTATGTAAATACGTCCAACCTCTTTTACATGGAAAACAGTATGAAATTTAGCCTATTCTGATGTTTTCACAATTTTATATAATCTACAACTTATTCTCCTAAATTTTTTTAATGTTAGACTTTTAACTGGGCTACTTACAACAAAGAACAAAATGTTTTATCATACATTTTCCCCAAGTATTTTATATAAGTGTAATTAAGTTTCATCATGAGGGTTCAAGCTGCATTGCCACAATTAAGTAGCTGTGAACTATAGATGTGACTTATTTAACATTTCAGTAACAACTAATGCCAATGACTATTGCACTGTATGGAAGTTGCAAAAAACAATTATAATATGCACCATTTATTTTAATTGAAACTTAAAACTTTATTTAAGACCATGACCAGCCATCTAAATTTATATTCTAACTACATCATTGTTTGAGTTGTATATGTTTGGAAAATTTATGTAATTTTTTAAGTCTTAATATCATTATTTATAAAATTCTGATAACAATTCTTACTTGCAAGATCCCTGTACATATTACAGATTATGCATGTAAAGCAACTAGTAAAGTGGCACCCAAATCTTAATTCACTCACATTTAATCATGCTGACCTATACAGATCTTTAAACAGTATGGCACTTATAATCATATTATATTTTTTTCTGAAATATATCTTATTTATACACACTTATTCAGATAAGCAACACATAATTAGCAGAAATAAAAATCAATGTAATTTATTATCATTTTTGCATTGCCTCTGAGGGCAAGAGATTTCTAGTAAAAAACTGGTATCTGTGATATTTATGATATATCCAAAAATTTGCAGGTAAAGATGAAGATGATGATTGTCTAGGAATGCCATACAAATTATTTCAAAAGTGGTAATAAACTTATATTGATCCATCTTTATGTAAACTGTCAACAAACTCCCTCAAGGCCAGGCCTTAACCCAGTATATATACACATAGTGATTACATTCATAGGGCACTTCCAGGACCTATGTTACAAGCTTTAACACTTTCATTCATAATAGGTTATATGGTCTTTTTATACACTATGATAAAGCTATTTTCTCTACTTAATAAACGAAATACTTAAGTACCTGACTGAAGATCACACATAGCATAACCAGATTGCAAACATAGGCAGTCTGAATCCACAACGCATACACTCATCATGATGTGCCAGAATTCCATCTCTACACATCTGCGTCCATCACTAAACAGTAAATTCTTTGAGATCAGTGAGTATGTGTTTTGCACTCAGAGTATGGCATAGGGCCTGTCGTGTACTACATGCTTATAAAGCATGTGTGTTGAATAAATGAACAAATCTACTTTTTTAACTTTTATTTTTTATTTTTGAGACAGAGTCTCACTCTATCACCCAGGCTGATGTGCAGGGGTGCAGGGTTCAACAATTCTCACGCCTGAGCTTCCCCAGTAGCTGGGATTATAGGCATGTGCCAACACATTCAACTAATTTATGTATTAATATATTTTTGTAGAGACAGGCTGATCTCAAACACCTGAGCTCAAGAGATCTGCCCAACTTGTCCTCCCAAAGTGCTGGGATTACAGGCGTGAGCTACTGCACTTGGCCAAATAAGCCAATTTTTTTTTTTTTTTTTTTTAAGTGAAATACTTACTTGGCAGAGACCACCTACTGTTATGCAATCATTCTATAGTCTTTAAAATCTGAGACTAATTTCCGGTACAAAACTTCATATTTTTAGATTTTTATATATTTATTGTCATGTGAGAATTTTATGGTGGTTAAGTTCAAAGGGCCCAAATATCTAGTCACCCTAATAATATTTTCAGTATTTTTCAAAAGCTTAGAGATTTTGGTCATTTACTAATGACACTCCACTGCTCACTCAAAGCTACACTGACTAGCACAAACATCCTGCTTATTTGCTTAGAGTGAGGGTGCTGGTTGGCACATTTTGATGAGAAATTCTGATCTGCAGGCATATGTAGATTTAGATATTAAAAAAAAAAGAAGACATTTTAAAAGTATCAGGTTTACAGAGAAAAAGTTTACTAAAACATGTCCTAAGGAAAAAGACTTTGAAACCAGTTACCTAGCAAACTGTAAAAGCTAAATGCCCCAAATTGTAATAATAGCCAGTTGCACCAAAATTCAATCTGTTGTTCACATTTTTTCAAGATAAAAAAGTTACTATGTATTGCCAACTTTGAAATTTAACACTCTATCTCATTCCTTTAAGCCACATCTTTACCAAGGAATTTCTACTTCAAAAGAAAGTGACACAATACCCATAATTAACATAAAAATAAGCATTTGCCTATTTTCAGGAGAGTACATTAAGTAATTAGTATAAGTGGTGTTTTGCCCTGCACTCTCTTTACATTATTCCATCTCTTTCCATCTGGGAGCAAACTTAGCAAGCAATTTAAAAATAATTGGTGAATTAAATTCTCATTGGTGGCATCATTTTCCTTTTTCGCTTATGTCTTCAACAGACTTACTCTAGCAGTACCATTAATATAGCTGCGTTAAAAAAAAATTCTGTGCAAATGGCATATTATAAAATTAAATGGTAACATATTGTGTTGCTTGGGATCACAGTCAAGTCTAGAGGCAAAATAGAAATAACAGATGCAATACAAATGTAGAGTTATTATGTGTGTCATACTGGAATCTAGTCTCACAAAATCAGCACAATATGCTCTACCTGAGGATAAGCTAGGGAAAAGGAAAAAAAAAAAAAAGAAAGAAAGAAAGAAAGAAGGAATGTTGTGCCGGCAACATAAACAGAGAGACAGAAACATTTTAATCTTAATATGGTAATACATTTTGAAAAGAAATTGCACATATATTTTTTATTTAAAATTTCAGACAAAGAGAAATGCCTTCTATATTAATATCATTCTCCAAAATGTTTTCTGGATCACAAAATTTCTGACATTAATGAATTTACTAGTTTGAATGGGCCTAATTAAACTCTTCCGTAAAGCTATTTACAGAGGTACCTCCAGATTTTATTAGTCCTTTAGTGATGCTGCATGTCTGGTGTGGAGAGTAACCTCCAGCAAATGAATAATATTTATGCTTAAAACTTAAATGTGTGTGTGTAATATATTGAATACGTAATTTAATGTAATATCTCTAATACTATGCTTTACTAATTATCTAATTTATGTGTGATACATCGTATCATCATATAGATGCCTGGGTGTGTTTTGAATTGTAATCCAAAAGGAATTATCTCAATTATAATAACTTTTTTCTTTACATTAAAAAGCAAAAGATCCCTTTTCCTCATAGAAAAAAATAAGAATGTAAAAAAAAATCAAAACTATGTTTTTTGGTGAAATTACAGGCTCCATTTATTTGCCTTCCCATTATTTATGCTTTTTTCCATGTGACTTTGCAGTTCCTTCTCCAAAAATTCCCTCTGCTTATCTCTTTCTGAACAAAAAGATCTTACTTCTCACCGAAAACACTGAGGGATTTGAGAAAAGAATACTGTTAAATTATATAAACATATAGTAAGCATTTTCTTACAACTGTGAGTGTAAATGATGTCACATTACACTTACTATCTACAATTCACTACCTCACTTCACCACCTCAGTTACCACAACTCTCAGAATAAGTACCCGTCTCCAGAAAAAATGAGTCTGTTTTTAGTGATTTGATTTAGGTGAGTGTTATATTCTTTGTCTCGAAACATAATTATGATTCACTAGAGTTGAAAATAATAATTACTCTTGAGCTCTACGAGCAAGATGAACAAGTCTACATACCATTTGTAAAGTACAGTAGTTTTGCCAGCTAGTTGATAGAATCATGATCAAGTAACATGATGCCATCTTGGCCAGCCATCAGCAAAGTATAATAGCTGATACTGATAATTACGAATCATAGCAAATTTGAAAATAATTAAACAATTAAATATTTATTCGTGGTAATTAGCTGTTTTTAGAAACAACTAATTAGAAACAACTACGCCAATGGGTCAAGTAAGAAGAAGTAATTGGATCTCTAGGAGACGCTTAGTAGTTAAGAGACTTGGGAATGAGGCTGGGATATTTGAAAAGTAAAAAAGGGAAAGATTAACTGAAACACTTTTAAGGAGATTTAGATCTCCAAAATTCTTCTTTAACTCACAGTCAACTGACTTCAGATTTGCCTATGCCTATATATCACCCCTCACACATGGAGATTAGAAGCAAGCACATATGGCAGTGGCGAGGTAGTGAATAGAATAAAGCAGCCATTTGTAGCCCAGAATCAGAAATTTAGGAAGTGATCCAGAGAATAGAGCTTGAATACTGACTACGGGGAGACTATAAAAGGAGTAAAATATGAATTTCTAGGCAGGTGCCAGAATCTAAACAATGATAGGCAGATATATATCTACCAGCTATCAGAAGCAAACATGGCAGAGATTCAAGGTAGAGAGTCAGGCAGACTAATAAAAGATAACAATAGCCAAACAGCATAGAAACAATGTAGTGATCACAAATTATGCTGCTTCTTCCATCCTACTTCTAGAATTCTATATGTGACAGAAAGTCTAAAATGAAAAATAATATGGAAATTATAATTAAAATTATTCTTGACTGAATTACAGTCAACATGAACGTAGGGATATGGACAACAGCAATATTAGAGGGGCCATATTTGCAGGGTCTTTCTGGAGTCAAGTGAATTTGGAATTACAATACGGTATGTGTTTAATGCTTAGCAATTATGTTATGAGCAAACAACAGGTTATATTGGTGTGAGATTTTGAGCAAAATTGCTTTGTTAGCATTTTTAAATTTTATTTTTTGAAGGGAGAGGACCAAATTTTAAATTTCAGTTGAGGCTTTCCATTTACAGAAATTGTGGATTTTCATTTTAGGAATCTTCCATTATATAATGTCAGCTCCTAATACTTTTCATTCTTTTGTAACTTCTTTTTTTATTAAATTGAGATTCTCAGTGAGGTCATACTGTTATGGAGAATAAATAGGTCTGCAAGAAAATTGTGATGTCTTTACCAAAAGAAGGTGATAGGATTGCAGGTGATACAAACAAATGAAATAAAAGAAACAGAAAACCTAAAGAAATCAATCCTATACTTTGTCCTCTCCATTTTTTTTTTCTCCTTTATTTCTCACACTTTTTCTTTGGAAAGGTACCCTTTTAGTTCCAAAAATGTAGAGAAGGGTATATTCATTATTTTAGTTTTTGTTTTATTTCAGTTGCTTTAAAAATATTTTTCTATTTGATCCTAACATTCACCCTATCAAAAATATATTATCAATGTTTTGACAAATAAGGGTGATGATGTTCAAATTTCAGTGACACACTTAGTAATTAGCAGAGCCTGTACCCAAACTTGAGTTTGACACATTTTTAATACCTATGCTATTTCTTACATGCTATGTTATATTATAGAGGATTTTTCTCACTGTCCAAAACCTATTTTTATGTCCTTCATAATCTTCAGAAATGTTTTTGCCACTTTAAGAAGGAAAAATTGTCTGTATAATCCAAAACAGCAATTTTGCTGTTGCAATGGAACCTAACAAGTGATGCCAGCCCACTGAATTGAACACAAAGACAGTGATGATTCTTTGTAAAGAGAAAAAAATATACATACACCTCTACAATATGAACAGAGCATGATAAGTGTCATTTTTGCAGTTTGGCTGCTTGACATCCTGTGTGGAGAAGTGCTGAATATCCTTTTTTTGAGCATAAAGCAAGGAGATGGCTTTTTCCCCCCTCACGCACTCAAGGGACTCACTCAAACACCTAATAGTGCTGTTCAACCTTTAATACATTCATAATGGAATTCCCCAGTAACAGTGTTTTCACTTGCCTGAGTAGAGGCTCCAGCTGCAGCCTCTTCAAATACTTAAAAGAAAATACTGTTCACATTAGTTGTAAGAATCTTCAAAATAATGCTAGAATATCTCAAATGGAAAATTCACAAGTAGTAGCAGACAGAAAGGCACAGAGCATAGCAGTGAATAGTAGCTATAAATCAGATACAAGCAACATTAATGAATTGAGATAAGAAGTGTGAAATAAAATCGATCCCAGCTTATCAGAGGAGGAGAGGTTTATTTTTAATCTTGGGATGAATTTAAAATCAATAAAAAGTATAACAGACTCATAACCAGAAATCAAATGACAATGCAAGGAGTTGGGAAAAAATTAAAAACAAAGGGAAAAAAGTATACCAATTTACTTCAACAGTTACAAGAAGCCTTATTTGATAGTGTTAACTATATTCATAATGAACATGTGTATAGAGCCTTTTAAAACATCCCATCAAGCACTGCAGTTGAATGTGACCGCTCAAATAATATTTGGTGAACATAAAGAAGAATGCCCAAAAATAATAATCTTTCAGGTCAAACATCTTAGATATAAAAGTTAAGGCTATAGGGAGAGTGAGAACTCTTTGTGTGAAGATACTCATAATTAACAGTAGCAACTATATAAGGCTAAAACAGGCAGGGACTATGAAATTCCACAATTGGAGAACACTTATTTTCTTTTTTCCCTCTCATAAATTTTGTTCAGAATACCAATTTTGGGAATCAAGCAGAAGTATTCCTTGCCAATAGTGCCCATACAATGTCAAAAGTTTTGATCAATAACAAAATTTTCCGACTTTCTATATACCAGAAACTTTCTACCCTAGAAAATCAAAGGACCCCATTAACTGAAAATGTGTTTCTAGAAAAGTGTTCCCAAATACGTCATACAGGGATCTAGCTCCTCAGCCAAGCAATTGAGCCTCTTTTCCTTTTGTAAGCAGCATATCAAAGTAAGGCCAAAGTTGAATACTAAGAAAGGAATGGAGTTACTTATATTTAATATTTAGGACAAAAAATGAGAGCAAAGTATAATTGCATAACACTTCCCATATTTCAAATGTGTCTCCTTCTGGAAGGAACTTCATCTCTGCTCCCTGAAAGCCAAAAACAACAGGCTACTATTTTTGTTTTTCAGGAAGCTAGAAATTAGCCAGTTGCTAGACGTCAACTGTGATATATTCATGAGAAGAGACAAGCTGGAGCATTTCAGCCTAGACTAAGCAGGACAGATGGAGTTGCTTTTTACCTGTATACAGATCATGAGTTTTTAGCCATTTATTTTTCAAAAGTCTAGTCTTCAGCAGGGAGCATCCATATGCATGTGTGCAATTCACGTTGAATTCTGAAATAAGACTTCTGGTTTATCCATAAATTTGACAAAATAAATTCTCGAGGCATAGCCTAGCAACAAAGAGCTTGAATAAATTCTTTAAAGCTCTTTTGTAGTGAAAGCCAAAGCCATGAGAGGTGTTGATCTCTAATGGTTATATGAAAAGATGTTTAAGTAACTTTTCAGGGGCATCAATTTAAAAATCTAGTCAATGATGTAGCATTGAGGATGGAGTTTGCTGACTTTCATCTTCCATGAGTAGTCAGACTAACCAGGGTGTTAGTAATTTGAATCTAAGCAATAAAGACTGTGAAGTCACATTGATATAGTTACCATAAATGGGAATCAGTGAGTCCCACCAGCATCACAGAGAACAATTCAGTCAGTAGCTTGGGCAGGGCCCTGCTGGTCATTAACAACTCCATTAAGCTAAGACAGAAACTGGAAGCATTGCCCAGAGAGGTAATGGGAAACAGTATGCTCCCAAGAGTTTCCTTAAAAGGTGCTTATTTTTACCCTGGTAAGATTTAGAACTAAGTATATAGATATTTAAGAGAATCATATTAGAGTCTGGATATTTGAAATCTATCAATATTTGCTATTTTATATTCTTAAAATAATTAAGATAAATTGGCTTTTTGAATCACACTTGTACTTATGATGAATAATTAAGTAATTTATATACAGTTATATTAAACTTATATCTATTAAATTCATATAGAAGAGGCTACTAGTTACTCCCAAATGTTCATTTTTCCTTGCTTCCTTTCTTCCTTCCTTCCTTTCTTCCTTCCTTCCTTCCTTCCTTCCTTCCTTCCTTCCTTCCTTCTTTCCTTCCTTCCTTCCTTTTCTTACTTTCTTTTTAAAATACTGCTCCTTCCTGCATACTGATTTTTTTTCCTTTTTTGTTAGCAGTAAAAATCTTGATTTTTTTTGTAAGTCTAAAAGACTGTAAAACCTTCCATTCTCTGCTCAGTTATTTGTGATGTTAGGACTAAGTTCTAACTACTTAGATGTATTTATGGTGTTATATAAAACTTCCAGAAAGCATCTTTGGGGGAACAGGAGCTTGCCCATTTTCTTCTTCTCTCCATTCTCTTTCTTGGGACTCTACTTGGGACTCCATTTTAAGCAGCCATTATAGACTATGAGATTAAGGATTAGACCTTGGCAATGGAAGAATGTTGAGCTGGGAGGAGGATGAGTTAATGAGGTCTTCAGAGAGCTGCAATAGTAGTTGCTGGCTTCATATATCGAGACTTCTTTTATAAAATGCAAACTGCCATTCATACTTGTCATTATTATATATTTGGGAGGTTCTCTATTTAATGAAGCTAAGCCATATACTAAATAGTTTGTATTTAGAAGGTCAGAGTCTTTCAAAAGTATATATGCGCAATGGAATACTATTCAGCCATAAAAAGGAAAGAAATGATTTCTTTGCAGCAACATGGAAGGAACTACAGGCCATAATCTTAAGTGAAACAACTAAAACACAGAAAGTCAAATATCATGTGTTTTCACTTAAAAATGGGAGCTAAATAATGTGTACACATGGACATAAAGTGTGGAATAATAGAAAATGGAGACTCAGAAGGGTGAAGAGTGGGAGGGGGATGCATGATAGGAAATTAACTAATGTATACAAGTGGGTGTTACTCTGGTGATGGATACACTAAAAGCCCTGACTTCACCATTACTCAATGTGTTCATGTAGCAAAATTACATTGGTGTCACATACATTTATACAAATAAAAATAAATCACTACAATTACAACTTTTCCCTAATTAGCTTTGTGAGGTTTATGTAAGTACTCATGAGTTGTGTCTTTCAGTCAAAACAACTACAAAGGAAATTATCTATCTAGATTTATATAACTGATATAAAATATCTCTATATATCTATCTGTACATCAATATCTATCAATTACTTTTAAAGGTTATTAACTATACAGGTTTGTAAAAGGATCCACACATTAATCAAGTCCCTTTCTCCTCTTAAAGTCATAGTCAAAAGTTGCTAGAAGTTGCTATACATAGAAATAAAAACATGGTTTTGTAGGCTAAACCCAGATAGTAAAGGAACTAAACTAATATTTTAATGTCCTAGCCTTTTATTTAAAAAAAAAATAAAAATAAAAAAATGCATATATACACAAAACTATTTTCTTATGGAAAATGCTGATAGGCATTTTTTCTAAAATAAACAAAGGTCATGTGATCAAAGTGAATCTTTTGACAAATTAGACTAGTTTGATAACCTGGGTTTTAAAGAAACTGTATTCTTTTTCCTTGATTTTAGAAGAGAACAGCAAAAGATAATTATAGATTGTATTTTATTTTAAAATATAACATGCATTTTTCTCACTAAAAGACTATGAAATTCCTAAACTTTTCATACTGTTTTACTAATAAATTAAGCTAACATTACTACCACATATAAGTAAAATAAATTTAAAATTATGTTTTTAATCAAATTAAATTATAATTTTAAGAAATAGTTTTATAGTAATGGAATATAATTTTGAACTCATATTAAACCCAAATTAATTGGATACTTGGATTATTTTTAACTAAAATAGAATATTAAAATATTGGTTATCAGCATAATTTTGATATAAATTCCTTTGATTCTTATTTTTACATGATATAGAGTAGCTCTAACTTTGGGCCATGTTTGAAGATGTCTTAACATTTGCCTTTCTAAGGTGTGGTAAAAAGAATGTGTATGGTTGTCAGATATCATATTACATGCATTCATTAGCATAGCTGTAGTGTTAGACAAATCTAAACTCCACTTCATTCCATAATGTAGAAGTTAAATACTAAAAATTATGTTAATATGGGTAATTTAAAATATACTAGAATCAGTACTGGCAGATAAGAATTGTGTATGGAAAGAAAGATGATGCACTTTTGTTTATTAAGGGAAAATTAGAGTAGTTTCATGCTAAAGTGAAGTATCAGGTATTTTCAGATGTGAAATAGAATAGTAAATTATAAAACCTAAGTAAATACAGAAAGTCATAGTTTTTGGAAATGATAATTTAATTATCTTAGATTATAATGTCTAAAAATAATGGAAAAAAGTAGTAGAATGTTAAAATTTTCTCAAGACTAGGTTAGTTTTCATGGTTGGTCAGTTAATATTGAAAGCATTAAAGAAGCTTGTGAATCTTTCACTGCCAAATATTAACAGTGCAAAATTAGACTTTTTCTATTGAAATAATAAATTAATCTTGAATTACTTAGTCTGATTTTAACAATCTATAATAATTATTTACCTTGCATGTAACCTTCTCACATGAATGGCTCACCAGAGTAGTTTCCTATGTGTTGTGCTGAATTTATTATGCCCTGGATCAATCACTTCTGAAGGAGCTAAGATACCATTAAATTGTGTCAATACTTTCTGTTTATTTAAAATATTGTATTTTCTCTTGATTAACTTGTATTCAAGCCACAACCTTTTATTGTTCTCAGATACTGATATTAATATTCTAATCAAGTGAATAGATCCCTCTGATAACTCTTGACATTTTCTTCTCAAAATTAGTTCCTAAATTCAGAAAAATAAAATTTAGTGTGCTTTTTATACCTAATACTATCTTTGTGATATCTCAGACGATCACAGAAAAATCACTTGTCTTTTACTCTATAAAAAAGAGTAATGCTGAAAATAATTATACTTGTTGGATATGCTCCGCATGTCTTACATAGCTCAATACTATGATGAAAGCTACAAGAGGAGTTGTTAAACAAAAGCCTTCTCTAAGATAGTTTTGTTCAGGAAAAACATATATTTATAATTATCTGGAGTGTAAAGTCTCTGAAATACATACAACATACACACATACAGGCATACATTAGAGAGTAGGGAGAGATGTACATATATATATTCTGGAGACTGTACATTCAGGAGATTTATAAATATCCTTATACATATTTTTAACCTCAGAACATAATTACTAAATACCCTTATGGCTAAATATATATTATACCCTAATAGATCTTACCAGTCTTTATTATTACATGTTGGCCCTCTAATAAATTTGCTGTGGCCATTTAATTCTGTCTTCACCAGGTTAAGATTTGCTTTCTTGCTTGATTGATTTCAACTGTCCTGTCTTCACTTTCAAATGAGGAAAATAATATCCACAACTGCACCTAGGTATAATGTTTAGTTCAATAACTGGCACATGATCGGAATTAAATGATAAATCTGATCCTAAAATGAAAACTCAAAATGAGAAAGCATTAGGATTATACTTCTGCTTCTCTGACATGAATACTCTTTATAATTAATTGAAGAGAAATGTTGACTGGCCAACAGTCAGAGGAACAACATGGCTGTCAATGCATCTTGACTTTCTAATTCCTCATACAAGAACTTTAAAAGTTAGCATGTATGACTAGGCGCGGTGGCTCATACTTATAATCCCAGCACTTTGGAAGGCTGAGGCGGGTGGATCTTGAGGTCAGGAGATCAAGATCAACGTGGTTAACACTGTGAAACCCCGTCTCTACTAAAAATACAAAAAGTTAGATGGGTATGGTGGCAAGTGCCTGTAGTCCCAGCTACTCGGGAGGCTGAGACAAGAAAATGGCATGAACCCAGGAGGCAGATCTTGCAGTGAGCCGAGATCACGCCACTGCACTCCAGCCTGGGTGACAGAGCAACACTACGTCTCAAAAAATACAAAAAACAAAAGCAAAAGCAAAAGTTATCATATGATATGTCCTCAAGTTTATGTTGAAAATGTAAATCACAGATTTTAAACTTTGCCACATAACAGAATCACCTGTGTAGCTTTAGAAACAGACATATGCCGCCCCACCCCAGATCTGCTGAATCAGAATGTCTGAAGTAGAGTATTTTACAAATCTTCATCAAAAATACCAATGACTAGTAAAAGTCAAAATACTGATCACATTAACTGAATATTTCATATGTAGGGCTCTTTGTCAATTTACTACTTTTTGCTTAAGTAAATGAGTTTGTGAAGATACAAAATTAGGAGAGACTATTTTACCTAGGTGTACTCCAAAAATATCACTTTTCCCAAAGTCAGATACTGAAGTAATGCTGCAAAACCCAACAATTACATGTTACTCCAGTTGCATTATCTTTGACGACATTGGGTGGTGGTTTAACTTTTAGCCCACCCTGGCCAGGGATATTTCCTTAGTGACAGTAGTATGGTCTGCAGCAAATATGAACTTCAGAAAATGCACTAACATATAAGGGAAAGGCAGCTGTCAGCATTCAGTCTTCTCTGAAGGTAAGTATAGCAAATTAAGAGAGATGTAGTAGAAACACAGCAGCAGTTAAGGGATCAATTCAAAGTTATCAGAAAAGAGTACCTTATAGGACAAGTTCAAAGCTGAAGATTGAATTTTAAATGTTATTGTGTGTTAAGTGCCAGTCTCTTTGTGTATTTTGCATTTCTTAACAAAATCCACTAACAAAGTATTATCCTTATGATGTCTCCAAAAAAAAAAGTTAAAAAAAAAAATGAAACTCCAAGAAATATGATCAAATTCACACAGTTAACAACTGGAAAATTCTGAATGTAAATATAGCTTTTTCAAGTATCTAAGTTCTTTCTTCAATGGTCCACAGAGTTTTAAGAAACCAAAACTACATTACCTCATAACTTACCAGGTTAGGTTTATAGAGTAGATGATTAGAAAGTAATACGTTCTTAAGAGGTTAGGAAGAGAAATTTAACTTATTCCTTTGATATTGCTAGGGAAGAAATAAAGAAAGCAGTGGGGACAATTTCCTGTAGCTGGAACCCCTTATATCATTTTTATTTTTCATTTTTAAGAGCAATACAGAGAAGATTCATCAATCTAGTTTGGGGTAGTAATTGCTTTTTACTATTTTAAGCTCATCTGTAAATATCAAAGTGAAACTGACTAGGTTTTATGATATTTTCTAAAAAGTCCAAATTCTGGTGTTTGCTATTCCTTTTAGGAATATATGGTAAATGTTTCCCTATGTGCTCACTACCAATTCATCTGCATAATGAAGAGTTAAAATCTTATTGAGAAATGCCTTGTAATCAATTGAGAATCTAATTTTACCTGTTTGGAAAGGTTACTTACAAAAGCACCTACGATGATCCAAACTTCATCTGATTATCAAATTTAAAGTAATATGTCATTTGTTATTCATATTTAGTGTTACAACTCCTTAAGAACAACTCCATCTATTTCCCTTTAAGAGCAGGACAGCTGCAATAACAGCAAAATTGTATACCTTAAGTGTAGCGTAAGAATTCAAGGTGAAACACATTCCAAGTAGTAGCTTAAAATGTCAGTATCATACATGGCTCCCTGAATAAAAGAGGCAAGATGTGTCAACCTAAACAGACATTCATCTCTTTGCACTAAAGTGAGAGATACAAAGACCTCTACTACTCCCAGTAGAGAGATGTGCTGAGACATTCAAGAGTCCAAGACACTCAGCTGTCTGAGGCAAATATTGTGAGTCTTCAGGTCTCTGTAAATTGTTTTACAGCTGTGAAGGATTCAAAGTAAAATTCACAGAATGATCATAAATAAATAAAATGTGGTGGATTATAGTAGTTATTGTCTTTGGCTGTCCGTAATTTATTATGTTTCTACTTCTTGTAACTGTACAGTAGTTCTCGTTTATCCAAATGCTTGCTTTCCATGGCTTCAGTTGCCTGCACTCAATTGTGTTCCAAAATTATTAAATGGATAATTCTAGAAATACACAAGTCATAAGTTTCAAATTGTGTGCCATTCTGAGTAGCATGATAAAATCTGTTATACCTCTCTCTATTCTTTCTTTATCACAAGAAGAAGGGTGAGTGCAGTTCTATAAGGTATTTTAAGAGACAGACTACATTCACATAACTTCTATTACAGTGTATTGTTATAACTGTTCAATTTTATTATTAGGGTTGTTAATCTCTTACTGTCTTCAATTTATAAATTAAACTTTATCACAGTTTATTAGTCTGTTTTCATGCTGCTGATAAAGACATACCTGAGACTGGGCAATTCACAAAAGACAGAAGTTTAATGGACTTATAGTTCCACATGGCTGGAGAGCCCTCACAATAATGGTAGAAGACAAGGAGGAGCAAGTCATGTCTTACATAGATGGCAGCAGGCAAAGAGAGATAATTTGTGCAGGGAACTCCTCTTTATAAAACCATCACATTTTGTGAGACTTATTCTCTGTCACTAGAACAACACCAGAAAGATTTGCCCTCATGATTCAATTACCTCCCACTGGGTCCCTCTCTCAACACATGGGAATTCAAGATGAGATTTGAGTGGGAACACAGTCAACCATATCAAACAGTTATATACGTATAGGAAAAATGCATTATAAATAGGTTCAGTATTATTCATGGTTTTAGGCATCCACTGGGGGTCTTGGAATGCATTGTGCATGGATAAAAGGGGACTACTATATTTTCATTTCTCTGGGGGTGGGGGAAAACAAAACTCATAGAGTGGATAGATTATGCTCTCTCCTAAACCTACCCAACCAAGTGAAACCAGCAGTTTACATCAGAGTACCTTATTTTCACTGAACACAGATATTGGCATATTGTATCTTGTCACCCCTGCATAGAATTTTCTAAATTAGAAGAGATGCATACATCTATTTTGCTCTTTGATTGTGAACTTAAAACTGTATGTTTGGAGAGAACCACTCTAAAGAGAAAACATCTAGAGTGGGAGATAACAATCTTAAACGTCACCCAAATCCAGTGATCCTGAAAGAAAAATGAAGGTTAAGAAACTCCCCCACCCTTTTGTATTCCAGGGAATGGCTTACTGAAAGAATCACTCTTTCCCATATAACTTAGATATCTAAGACCCACGGATGTATTCCTTGTTTATCTATGAAAAGATCAGACACAGATCCTCCAAATTCACATTGCTGCCTCATAAATGATTGGCTAAACTGTTTTTTCCCCACCAATCAACTGGAGCAAAATAGTTTTTAACCAATTTTGGTTAAGTTTCTTTCTTTCTGCCACATCTCTAAACTTTGACTCATCTTCAGCCTGAATCAGCGTAGCAATTCTCCTGAGGTTAGGCAGACCTCAGAGTAAAACTTTCTCTGCTCCATGATGCAGTCAATCATGCCATCCTTCCATGACACATATAATCTTACCTACTCCTCCCTAGAAAAGACATACCCTTTTTGTTTAATCCTTGTGAGGCTGGCAGATACTATGGTCACAGTTTTTTCTCTATTGTAATAGTCCCTTTCTTCACCTCACAATAATTCTTTTGAATAGGGTCTCTTCTTGCTAAATTCAGATTCCCTTTTTTGACTTTGATAATGGAGGCTACAGTGAAGGAAAACCAGAGGCAAGGAAGGACAAGAAGTAAAAGAAGAGGATGTCTTGGTGGGGTTGAATCCGTAGCTCCATTCTGGAGGCCCTATTTTCTTTTCTTTTTTTTTTTTTTTTTTTATACTTTAAGTTCTAGGGTACATGTGCATATCATGCAGGTTTGTTACATATGTATACTTGTGCCATGTTGGTGTGCTGCACCCATCAACTCATCAGCACCCATCAATTCATCATTTATATCAGGTATAGCTCCCCAGTGCAATCCCTCCCCCCTCCCCCCTCCCCATGATAGGCCCCAGTGTGTGATGTTCCTCTTCCCGAGTCCAAGTGATCTCATTGTTCAGTTCCCACCTATGAGTGAGAACATGCGGTGTTTGGTTTTCTGTTCTTGTGATAGTTTGCTAAGAATGATGGTTTCTAGCTGCATCCATGTCCCTACAAAGGACACAAACTCATCCTTTTTTATGGCTGCATAGTATTCCATGGTGTATATGTGCCACGTTTTCTTAATCCAGTCTGTCACAGATGGACATTTGGGTTGATTCCAAGTCTTTGCTATTGTGAATAGTGCCACAATAAACATACGTGTGCATGTGTCTTTGTAGTAGAATAATTTATAATCCTTTGGGTATATACCCAGTAGTGGGATGGCTGGGTCATATGGTACATCTAGTTCTAGATCCTTGAGGAATTGCCATACTGTTTTCCATAATGGTTGAACTAGTTTACAATCCCACCAACAGTGTAAAAGTGTTCCTATTTCTCCACATCCTCTCCAACACCTGTTGTTTCCTGATTTTTTAATGACGGCCATTCTAACTGGTATGAGATGGTATCTCATTGTGGTTTTGATTTGCATTTCTCTGATGGCCAGTGATGATGAGCATTTTTTCATGTGTCTGTTGGCTGTATGAATGTCTTCTTTTGATAATTGTCTGTTCATATCCTTTCCCCACTTTTTGATGGGGTTGCTTGTTTTTTTCTTGTCTATTTGTTTGAGTTCTTTGTAGATTCTGGATATTAGCCCTTTGTCAGATGAGTAGATTGCAAAAATTTTCTCCCATTCTGTAGGTCGCCTGTTCACTGTGATGGTAGTTTCTTTTGCTGTGCAGAAGCTCTTTAGTTTAATTAGATCCCATTTGTCAATTTTGGCTTTTGCTGCCGTTGCTTTTGGTGTTTTAGACATGAAATCCTTGCCCATGCCTATGTCCTGAATGGTACTACCTAGATTTTCTTCTAGGGTTTTTATGGTATTAAGTCTAACATTTAAGTCTCTAATCCATCTTGAATTAATCTTCGTATAAGGAGTAAGGAAAGGATCCAGTTTCAGTTTTCTACTTATGGCTAGCCAATTTTCCCAGCACCATTTATTAAATAGGGAATCCTTTCCCCATTTCTTGTTTCTCTCAGGTTTGTCAAAGATCAGATGGCTGTAGATGTGTGGTATTATTTCTGAGGACTCTGTTCTGTTCCATTGGTCTATATCTCTGTTTCGGTACCAGTACCATGCTGTTTTGGTTACTGTAGCCTTGTAGTATAGTTTGAAATCAGGTAGCGTGATGTGGAGGCCCTATTTTCTGCAGCCCTGCAGTTGTCTAACCCACAACCTTTGACTCTAGCATTGAGTTCATGCTCTGATAGCTTTCAACTAAACCAGCCATTCTCTCCTCTCCCAAGCTTTTTTCTTTACCTGTTGATATAGATAATATTTTGTATTTGAAGGTCTGAAACTTTTCAGAATTCAAATGTCATGGATTGAAACTCCTGTTCTTGCACAGAGTGTGAGAATCAGGGGGTGTCGGGGGAAGTGCTAATAGTGGTCTAAGATCCCCAGAAAGCAGTCTTTGTCCTAATGTAATTTATATATGCATATTAAAATTTAGAGATGACTTTATGTTTAATAACTCATCTGCAAAAATGCAAATATATGTGGCTATATATAATAATGCATGTGAGGCAGTATAATAAAGAAGATATGTCTCATGTAGCAATGAACATTTGAGTTTAAATCCCTGTTGTGTAATTTTTTTCTAAATAACTTCTGCATCTATAAAAGGAAAGATATCTCCTTTATTAAGAGATTGTCATGATAATTACGAGATAATATTGACATGTTTTACATTGAACTTGATCCATCATAAGTACTGAATAAACAATATTTGCCACTACCATTTACATTCTAAGTTTAAGAGTAGCATTCAGAAACAAGAGAGTATATAATTTCCTCGAGAAGAATGCCCTTGATAATCTCTGGTCCTTCCATAGAGATAATAAAAGTTAGAGAAAGGATAAATAGGGAGCTTTTCTTTTTTATTCATCTCATATTCAAACTTTGTAATCACTTTTGGTTTCTCTCTTATTAAGCACTTCTGACATACCTTCTCCCATCCATTCAATATTTATTTGATCTATTTCAGGTCTGTGTCCAAAACTTTTCTTTAATTCTCCACTGTTTCAGTTCAATCTCATATTGAACTATCTCTCATCTGGATTTCACAATAGTTTCCTGTTTGGTCCTTTTCAAGTCAGATTTTGCTTTCACACACTCCACTGAATGTGCTCTCTTCTTAATAAAAAATCTGCAAGTATTCCTCTATTACCTTAAAATTATTTCAGAAATCTTAAGAATAGGACTCTGTTTCAGATAAGGGTAAAATTCTGGACTTCAAGTAAAACATGAAAACTAGATAAATTTCAGGTTATTGTTTCTCACAAGGGAAATATGACAGAAGGATTGTGCTTTACGTTTGGAAAGATGTTTGCCTCAGGATGTTTTTTACCCAAAAGTGTGACTATAGTTATGTTACCTGCTTACTCAGTATGCATTCTTCTTTTTTTCTTCACTAGTATTACTTCAATTTGGTCAGGGGCTGGCAATTTTTTTCAATTTAAAATTTCATTTCCTAGATTTACATTTCCATGAAACTAAGAGCTTCCATGTGGAAACTTCCAGTTTCTTGGAGAGGAAGTCCTCTGCAGAGAGTTTTGTTTTCTTTATGTAGACACCACTCTTTCCTGCTTGCTGCTTCCACCTTCCTCTTAATGCCTGAAATTAAGGTTTTGGGTTTTGAGATATAGGAACTATTTTGAAACCATGAAACAAGTCACACATTGAAGATGGCACAGTTGAAAAAGAGAAGCTGATACTAGGACATTTGTGATAGCATTGGGCCACTGCATCACCCAGAGCTGCCCACTCAAGATTTCATTCAATTATACAAAACAAACCTTTATTTGATAAAGCTACCATCTCTGGAGGTTTTCTTTTCATGCATTTTATCTGAATACCAATTGTGATGGGCTACCCAAATAGTTTTCAGCTTTTCTCTAACATTTCTACTAAGCTCAACTCTGAACACTGTGATGATAGAAATTTAAAACTTGAGAGAGGTTATCTCGGCCTCTCAATACTTCTCTTATTTTAAAATTTTTAATGGAAAAATTTCAAACATATATTTAAATATAGTAAATACTATGAAATGCACTCACTTATCCATTACCCAAACTCAAGATTACCAGCTTGCCATCACTCATGTTGTATCCATAACTTGACCCATTCTGTATTATTGTACTTAGGATAATGTATGCCTAAACACATTATCACATTATCAAGGAATACTTATTAACCTGCGCTCCACTGCAGTGCACTCTGCTACAGTCCCCTGGCACTGGACCATAGTGATTTTGCTGGCAGCACTTGTGGGAGTGTTATTGCCAGTGAACTTGGAATATCTTGGCCTTTCCAGCCAGCAGTCAATTGACCTCAGTAGGCCAGAGAACAAAGTCACATCCTGGTCCAAGCCATCCAGGGTTAGAGCAGAAAGCCCAGGAGTGCTGAGCTGAGCTTTCGTCCCCTGAAAGCATAAAGAAAGAAAGCCAATCGACTAAACCCAGTTTGTACCACACACACACACACACACACACACACACACACACACACAAACAAACACACATAAAAATCCTCAAGGACACCAAAGAATATAAAGGCACAAATCCCCATCCAAAGGAAAGAAATTTCAAAGATTAAGAGAACATTAGCCCCCACAGCTGAGAAAGAACCAGCACAATAATTCTGGTGACTGTAAAACCCAGAGTGTCTTTTTACTTCTAAATGACTGCATTAACTCATGCAAATTGAAATGGCTACAGTGACAGACATATAATTAAGAATCTCTATGACATGCAACCTCAGTAAGATACAGGAGAAGGTTGAAACCAAATCCAAAGAAAGCAGCAAAACAATCCAATATTTGAAAGATGGTGCAGCTATTTTAAGACAGAACCAAACTGAACCTCTGGAAATAAAAAGTTCACAACAGCAATTTCAGAATCTAATTAGAAACAATAATAAAGCATTAATAATAGAATGGACCAAGCTGAGGAAAGAACCTCCAGGGCTTGAAGACTGTACCTTCTAATTAATGCAGGCTGAAAAAATAAAGAAAAAATAATTAAGAAATGAACAAAACCTTTGATAAATATGAGATTATGTAAAGAGACCAAGTCTATGACTCATTGGCATTCCTGAAAGAGATGGAGGGAGAGCAAAACATCTGGAAAATATACTTGAGAATATCATCCATGAACATTTCTCCAACCTTGCTAGAGGGGTTGACATGAAAATTTAGGAAATTCAGAGAACCCCTGAGAGAGAATATATAAGATGACTATCCCCAAGATATATAGCCATCAGATTCTTCTAGGTTAACATGAAAGAAAAAAATATTAAAGGAAGCTAGACAGAGGGGAAGGCCACATAAAAAGGGAACCCAATCAGGTTAACAGCAGACCTTTCAGCAGAAACTTTACAGGTGAGAAGAAACTGGGGTCCTACATACAGCATCCTTAAAGAAAAGAAAGTCCGTCTAAAAATTTCACATCCAGCCAAACTAAGCTTCATAAGTGAAGGACAAATAAAATCTTTTCAGATAAGCAAATGCTAAGGGAAACTGTAACCACCAGACCTGCCTTACAAAAGATCCATCAGGGAGTGGCAAACATGTAAATAAAATAATACCTGCTAATACAAGAATGCACATAAGTACATACTGCACTGACACTACAAAGAAACTATAGAATTCACTCTACATTAATAAACAGCTAACAACACTGTGATGACATAAAATCTTCATATATCAATATTGACCCTGAATGTAAATGGGCTAAATACAGAATGGCAATTTGGATAAAGAAGCAAGACCTAATGGTATGCTATCTAACATGAAATGAAACCCATAGGCTCTAAGTAAAGGAATGAAGAAATAACTATCAAGGAAATGGAAAACAAAAGAAGCAAAGGGTACTATTCTTATTTCAGACAGAACAGTCTTTAAATGCACAATTATTAAAAAAAAAAAAAGATAAAGAAGGACATTACATAATGATAAAAGATTCAATTCAGCAAGAAGACTTACCTATCTGTAATAGTCTGTTCTTTCACTGCTATAAAGAAATACCTGAAACTGGGTAATTTATACAGAAAAGAGGTTTAGTTGGCTCATGGTTTCACAGGCTATACAGGAAGCATGGCTGGGAGGACCCAGAAAACTTTCAATCATGATGGAAAGGGAAGCAGGCACACCCTCACATGGCCAGAGGAGGAGTGAGAGTGAAGGGGTAGGTACTACACACTTTTAAACAACCAGAACTCATGAGAACTTACTGCCTATCACTAGAAAAGCAAGGGAGAAATCCGCTCCCATGATGCAATCACCTTCCACCAGGCACCTCCTCCAATACTGGAGATTACAATTCAACATGAAATTTGGGTGGGGACAAGAATTCAAACCATATCACTATCCTAAGTATGTAAGCACCCAACAATGGAGCATCTAGATTAATAAAACAAGTACTTAAAAACCTCTGAAGAGACTTCAATAAACATATAATGATAGTGGGAGACTTCAATACTCCAATGACAGTATTAGACAGATCATCGAGGTAGAAAAGTAGCAAAGATATTTGTGTCCTAGAGTTAACACTTGACCAAATGTACCTAACAGACATCTACAGAACACTCCACACAACAACAATGGAATATGCATCCTTCTCATCTGCACACAGAATATACTCTAATATCAACCACATGCTCAGCTATAAAGCAATTCTCAAGAAATTCAAAAAAAGCAAAATCATACCAACTGCCCTCTCAGACAACAGTGCAGCAAAAAGAGAAATCAATACCAAGAACATCTCCTAAAACCATAAAACTACATGGAAATTAAACAACTTGCTCCTGAATGACCTTTGAATAAACAATAACATTTAGGCAGAAATTTTTAAAAATTGAAACTAAGGAAAACAAAGATACAATATGCCAGAATCTCTGGGACACAGCTAAAGCCTTGTTAAGAGGAAGGTTCATAGCACTAAACGCATAAATCAAGAAGTTAGAAAGATCTCAAATCAACCTAACATCACACCAAGAGGAAGTAGGAAAAAATGATCAAACCAACCTGAAAGCTAGCAGAAGTAAAGAAATAACCAAATTAGAGCTGAGTAGAATGAAACCGATATGAAAATTCATACAAAAGAAAAACCATGGAAAACAGTTTGGTGATTTCTCAAAGAACTTAGAACTAACATTTGACCCAGAAATCCCATTACTGGGTATATACACAAAGGAGCATAAATCTTTCTACCAAAAAGACACATGCACACATATGTTCATTGCATTAGTATTCACTATAGCAAAGAAATGGAATCAGCCCAGATGCCCAACACCAGTGGACTGGATAAAGAAAAGATGATACATATACACCATGGAATACCATGCAGCCATAAAAGAAAAACAAAATTCTTTGCAACAACATTAATGCAGTTGGAGGTCATTATATTAAGCAAATGACCACAGAAACAGAAAATCAAATACCACATGTTTTCACTTATAAGTGGGAGCTAAACATTGAGTACATAAGGAAACAAAGATGGGAACAATAAAAACCAGGGCCTACTTGAAGGGGGAGGGAGGAAGCAAAGGTCAAATAACTACCTATTGGGTATTGCACTCACTGCATTGGTGACAAGGTTATTTGTTCACCAAACCACAGTGACATGCAATTTACCCATGTAATAAACCTGTACATGTATCCTATGAATCTAAAAGTTGAGAATAGAAAAAAACAAAAACATATTAACCCCCAAATAATTTATTGTCACTTAGGAGAGGACAGGGGTCTAGGATATGATGATTCACCAAAGGGTCCATAGCCATGCCCGGTGGTTCACACTTGTAATCTCAGCACTTTGGGAGGCTGAGGTGAGCAGATCACTTGAGGTCAGGTGTTCAAGACCAGCCTGGCCAATGTGGTAAAACCCTGTCTCTACTGACAATACAAAAATTATCTGGGTGTGGTGATGCATGCCTGTAATTCCAGCTGCTCAGGAAGATGAGGCAAAAGAA